>NW_026557765.1:7046697-7249261 GCF_026930045.1 Uloborus diversus
CTTTTTTAGGACAGGAGTATGAAATTTTCCATACAATTTGCCTGTCACGAAGTCCCAAGATTACATTTAAGATCAATAATGTCGTTTCTTCTATTCTAACCTCTTAATTCAACCACACATTATGAGTAGATTTAAATTTTTTTGTTTATTTAAAAGACAAACTTCTTGAACTTCAAAATGTTAATTAAAACAGCTGATCATATTAACAAAATACTCAAAGAATCCAACAAAATGTTGACAATAATCAGTTTTATAGTACAGCAGATTAAACATTCCTTTTTTAATCTATAATAATTGAACTCATTCCTAGTACAGGAGAATGAAACGAAAACCTGGGGACAAAGTTTAAAACGATGTATCTTGGTGATTTAAATAGTTTAATCTATTTGAAGAATGCTATTTTACACCCTTTAAGTATACTTAAGTTTGTACTACAAGTTTAATTTTTTGAATGTTGATATAAATTTTTAAAATAATTAAAGTCCATTTTAAAAACGGAGGGGGACCGTTTTTAAAATGGACTTTCTGATTATTTGAAAAATTTTGTAGAAAAACTAAATGAGTTATTTTTTTAATAAGAGCAGAATATCATCAGATAAGTTATTTCCAACTATTAAAAAAAAATGAAAACACTTTCTGGTTAAACAATTTTCGTGTTAGGCTGAAGGTACATAATATTGTTAGGATTTTGGAGAATCAACCATTTGTGACTTTCTTATTTTGTTCCTTTGGATGAAAAATAAAAGTGGCTCCTTGGAAAAATAACACCTTTAAAAATGTGATGCAATCTAATACGTGTAAAAAATAAAAGAAACAGTTGATTACGAAAGGTAATCTAGAGGTTGATTACGAAAGGTTTATCTAGAGAGCTAGAAATAGAGAAATGTTGGGCAAAGTGATATGGTAAAATATTTACTCTGTTTTTAGCGCCACCTATTTGGTATTTTTTTAACTATGTACTAACACATGTACTCTATTGCAGCTGCGAAAAGAATATCGCTAAACATTAAAGAATGATATCACGAGCAATTTTCTAAAATTGATATTCAAATTGTACTATTTTGTCAGAAAAAATATATTTGGGCAATTCTACAAAACATGGTAACTTAGTGTTAAAAAAAATCTCGAAAAAAAATCCCTATTTTTTATTTTTTTTGTATGTCCCCTGTATTAACTGAAGTTTACAAGTTAGAATCGGGTAACTCAGGTGAACTATTTTTTTTTTCCGTAAGAGGGCTTGTTTTATGAACTTACATTCTTCCCGCTACAAGTAATTTCAAACGATCATGTTTTTATTGTTTTAGCCTGTTTCTGCAATCTAATTATGTTTTTCCCAAGAGATCCATTCCATGAGGAGCCCATTGTGGTACGTTTTAAAATATCTCCTAAAAATATTTGAAAGGAGTAGATTGTAAAATTATTGAATTATATGTAACGGTGAGTCACGAAATATTGAATTTTTTAATTTTTCTAAATTTTATAGCTTGTAAATAAAAACAATCTTACTGTTGCTTCTATTCATTAATGTAACTAAAAAGAAACTATAGACCAATTTTAATATTTTTTTTAATATTATATTTCGAAAATAAGAATATTTATCTTGTGACGTGAGTTACGCGTATTGTGCGTCACAGCCAATACAAGACAACACCAACTTCCTAATGGTATAATATGTGCCCTAATGTTACTTTAGGGGCTAATGGAAAGTTAGCCTTGATATACACGCTTATATATATATATATATATATATATATATATATATATATATATATATATATATATATATATATATATATATATATATATATATATATATATATATATAATTAATAATACAAATACAAATGTGACGACCAGCAACAGGCTCTGGACCCAGCTAGACTTATCCTAGTCAATATACAATCCCCAGTGAAGATCAATGGCCCTCTTAAAGCTATCTACTCCCTTGCTCATTACCACCTCTTCCGGTAAGCTGTTCCAAGGTTCCACTACCCTGCTGAAATAATAATTTTTCCTAATATACATGTTAGCCTGAGATTTAAAAAGCTTAAAACAATGACCCCTTGTCCTGTTTTCAGTGCTAAACTTCAGCCCCGTAACATCTTTCATTTTAATAAATTTAAACAACTGAATCATGTCCCCTCTGTCTCTTCTTTGCTCAAGACTGTACATTACTGACTACTACTGACATTATTTAAATAGCATAATTTTATTTTGTCTAATGTTTCATAATGTTTTAATAATTGCAATAGTCAATATTTTTGCCCTCAAATTGCTAATCTGTTTACATTATGTAATTCGCATGAAGAGTTTGTCTTCTGTACTTCTAAAAGTTACCAAAGAAAGAAAAGTTTTTAGACAAAGGCATCAGTAGCAGAAAGTCAATGATAGCTCCGAAAAAACTGTAATGCATATAAACAGAAACATTGTCTCGAGAGGAAGGATTATAGGAAGATAAAAGTTGAAAACAAAAGAAGTTGCCTCAAGCAATCCAAGACAAACTCAAATATAAAGAAACAAAACTTCAAGTGAAAAAGTGGCTAGATTCAGACTTCTTTAAAATTGCCTCAACAAGTACACAAAGGGAGGCACAATCCAAAACAAATAAAAATTTCTTTAACTTTGTCGCTTCAAAGCTGATTCATTCCACACGAAATGAGCAAAATTCGCAAAAAAGTGGTGGCCGCATGGTAACAGATTTTTATGAAATTTGCTATACAGGTTCCTTTTATGCCTATATAAAAATATCTAAAATATTTTTGCTTGAAATTTTTTGTTTTAATAGTTACATGCGATTGAAAATTGGTCAAATTGAACAACATTCTCATAAATGCTAAATGTTGCACATTTGAAGGTTTGTATCTTATTAACTATTTAATGAAAATATAAAAGTTATATGTTGTTGCAATCTATGAAGTAGGGTAATTAATCTGATATCAGTAAGATTTTCAAAGCTATTATAGTTAACTTTTAACCGAGTTTCAAAAACTGAAAATATTTCAACTTTCTCATAATTAAGCATTTTATTTTTTAATCTCAATCTTGAAGGAATGCATTAGCTTTGATGAAATTAATGCCAAATTATGTGCTAAGTATCATAAAAGAAATACCTCACTTTTGAAGTTATATTTTAATTCCTTTGTCTTCAAAATCAGTTTTAAACTTTGTGACATTTTGTAAAATGATGATTTTCCCCTTCACATACGCAAAAAAATTCAAATGAGGGAAAGTTCAGACAATTTTAAAATTTTACAAGAATATAGAGCTGTGTTTCTACTATTTGCTTGAAGAAACTCGAAATTGGTTTTTGATTTCCAAACGTAAAATTACAATTCAGAAAAAATAGCTTTTTTTTTGTTTTATGGGTCAATATACAATTTACACGGATGGGTGCGCTCGACCATTTTCATTTATTTATTTTTTTTTTTGAAATTCATATTTCCAAAAGCTGCATATGAAAGATGTTTAAAACCACTTTTATTTTTTCTCTCAACTGAACCTTTGATTTTTTAGAGGTCATCAAAAGTGATTTCCGTAGTCAAAAATGAGACCTTTGCATTTTGGCCGAAATCTATTTGAATTACATTTATGACAGTTAATTTAACGCTTTGATGTTAAAGTGCATACATTGATAGTCTTACATGCTGAGTTACGTAGCTTCAAGTTAATAATTAAAATAATGGCAGCAGGTTATAGTTCAAGACCAAATGTAAAAATTTTACTCATTTCAAAGAGGGATAACTGACGTAGGGGATGGAAACACAAAATGAAATAAGACAAAAACTAATCACTGGAACCATGCTAAAAAGAATATATAACTGTTTCTGTGTGTTTGTACACCCTTTATAGATTATAGCCTCTTAAAAATCGGAAAAATGACGAAAATGACATTTTTAGACCCCTTTAAAACAAAAGGGGATAGAACTAAAAATAAAATTTCCGGGCCAATTGAATATTCCGTTCAAGTACTATACATGTTACACATATTATTTTTTGTATTTATTTTGCAAAAAAGATACAGGTCTTTGAAATTAAGCAATTTTGCCCTTCAATTCACACACTAAAACAGAAATAAAAAGTGTGAAAACGCCATGGCACCTTCTTAAATTACGTATATTGTGCCCTATGTAATACATTATACTGAAAAAACATACTGTAATTTTCAAAATGATTATTTTAATTTGATAACTTAGAAATATTTGAACATGAATGAGTAGTTTATACTGTATGGAACCTGTATGGATTGACCCTTCTGTGATATTACGAGAATTCAAAGAATTGGATAAACGACCAAATGATGCAAAAGCAAGTAAAACTAACATTTATTTCAATTTAAAAAATGTACATTTCAGACTGTACTTCATAAACATGCTTTTGAGAGAATGAAACACGAAAGAAATGGTTAGTTTTGCTAAATTTACAAAATAAAAAGAAGTAACTAATGAAATTTTAGCTTACTTCAAGTTACTCTAGTAGCAAAAATACGCAGATACCAATGATTAAAATTAAGTAGCATCTAAAAGACACTTCAATATGTTACGTGAAAAAATGAGCAAATTTAGAGCATTCCCTCATCTTAAAAAAAAAAAAAAAAAAAAAAAAAAAAAAAAAAACATCTGAAACAGAGGAAAAAATGAAATTTTTGGAAATTTTCGATTTTTTAAAGTACAATTTCGTCATCAAAAAATTCATGGAATCAATTTTACTTTGCTCTTTCTCAATAGAGAATTGTTTATAGAATGCGGAAATATTTATTTTTTAAGTGTACGCTTATAAATTATGGAGTTATTGAGTCACAAACTGGTAGCAATGGACTTTGAAAATTTAGGCTTAGTGTCAGCATCAACTTCTAATTTCAATA
The DNA here is from genome assembly GCF_026930045.1 of Uloborus diversus. Classification (NCBI taxonomy): domain Eukaryota; kingdom Metazoa; phylum Arthropoda; class Arachnida; order Araneae; family Uloboridae; genus Uloborus; species Uloborus diversus. The sequence goes on from NW_026557765.1 coordinate 7,051,559, forward strand.
ACAAAGCAACAAACAGTTTTTAAACTTCCATACTTTGCATTCCCTTATGGTTTACCTAAATAAAAATTTTCATTGAAATGTGTGACATGTCAGCCACAGATGATTTGCTCATTTCGCATGGAATGACCCAGCGGTAATCGCAAGAAAGTTATTCATCAGTAAATGCAATATATATTTGAGAAGAACGTTTCAGTGCCCAGAGAACTCATCCAAAGAAAATTCTTTATCCCGAGAAAATCGAAGCTAAATTTAAGAGTTTTATGAAAGGAATGGGATTAACCATAGTAAATTTGAAGTAGATTTAGTTACAATGTGGTAAAACTTTGAAAACCAAACTCAACATATCGTTTATTCTTTTTTGAGCTGTTTAAAATCCACTATTCATCAGTCGTTGTTGATAAGTCATTTCTTTCATGGGACTTATTCTAACAGCCAACAATTATTACAACCATTACGCAATATTAAATTTAATTGTCATTAGCTGGGATGTGATAGTGTATTGTAAATAGGAAGAATTTCATTAGAAAAAAAAATAATTTTTCACTTTGCCCCGCAAAAAAAAAGAGTGAAAAAAAATCTACTTTTTTTGATAGCACAAACTTACTGTCAAAAATAAAAAATAACGTTTCAATCTCAGTTTTATTTTAAATAGGATGTAGGTAATTTTCAAAACAAAATTTCATATTGTTCATTTTAAAAAAATTGTTTCATTCTTCATCCATTTACTTCAAAAGCCGATGTCACTGTTTTCCAAATGCTTTTTTTAATACATAATCATAGTTTTTAAAGATTTGTCATAGTAAAAAAAATGCTTGTTATTTTTAATTTACTGATATTCTTTTAGGAAAATATTTTACCATTTTCATTTTTTTTTAAAATTTAATTTAGCCTCATGTTTAAGTTTCATGGTTAAAATTAATTTAAGCCTCATCATATAGTTTCTTCGTCACATTTTGACTGCTTTCTTGCTTTATATTAAGAAAAATATTCTATAATTTTAATTTCACAACTCATTATTATTATACTAAGAATATTCATGCAATATATTATTAATTTGATGCAGAAATAATATTGTGTTAGCAACTGGAACCATTCATATTCATTACAAATACAGCTTCAATAATCTTATCAGTATATAGCAACCAAAAATTTCGGATTTTGCAAAACGAGTTTAGATACCAAACTAAAAAAAATATTTTAACATTTCAATGCAAGCATAACTTTTTTCTGCAAAACTCATACTACTTCAGAATTTCGAAAAACGTTTCGGAATATGATATTGATATAAATTACTTAATCCAAATATCCGAGATCCATTTGCTGTTTTAGTAATGTTCTGGAAGGAATTGTTCCGCTGACGATATTTTCCTTAGCGCATGTAAGATGTCTGAGACATTGTGGGTACCTCTTGTAAGATATTATTTTGTTACATTAGAAAATACTCTGGATTAATTTATCAAGTCTCGTCTCTTTCGATGTCTGTGTAATATAAACATTAAATATGCATAAATTGAATTAAGAATAAACAACGTTAACTTTACACAACATATTTCGAGGGCAAGTTTATTTTAATGAATTAAGGAATTATAAAACCGGAAAGCTTTATTTAAACAGCACATATTCACAAGCTCGCTGTATGTATCTTTATCTTTACTAATAATAAAGCTGAAAGTCTCTCTGTCTGTCAGCATCTCTGTGACGCAAGTAGCGCCTAGACCGTTCGTCCGATTTTTATGAAATTTGGCACAAAGTTAGTTTGTAGCATGGGGGTGTGCTCCTCGAAGCGATTTTTCGAAAATTCGATGTGGTTCTTTTTCTATTCCAATCTTAAGATTAAAATTATCATAAGATGGACGAGTAAATTATGAAATTATCATAACGTGGAACTGTAACATGGGTACAAGCCAATTCACAAGAAAATTCACCATACAATATTTGTAAATATACAGGCGAAACAAAAGACCTTTTAATTTTTCTATTACGGGCGAAGTTGTGCGGGTACCACTAGTATTTAATAACAATGAATTTGCGTAATTTTTTTAAAGAACTCACATATATGAGTATTTTTCTCTAGAAAGCATTTATTTCTTTGTCTCATGCTCCTAACAACCTATTTTTTTAATCGTTATTTATCTGCCACTGTCAGAAGAACAATGTAACATCCACTGTCCCTAATCAGAATTTATTTTCTGAATGACTTGAATAGAAAGGGAAAAATGTATTTCTCGAATGGACTTTTACAATGCTTTGAGTATTCTAATTTATACAAATACACTACAAATACAAAAGTGACGACCAGCAACAGACTCTGGGCCCAGCTAGACTGGTCTTAGACAATTTACAATCCCCAGTGAAGATCAATGGCCCTCTTAAAGCTATCTACTCCCTTGCTCATTACCACCTCATCTAGTAAGCTGTTCCAAGGTTCCACTACCCTGATATAATAATAATTTTTCCTAATATCCATGTTAGCTTGAGGTTTAAATAGCTTAAAACAATGATCCATTGTCCTGTTTTCAGTGCTAAACTTCAGCCCCGTAACATCTTTCATTTTAATAAATTTAAACAACTGAATCATGTCCCCTCGGTCTCTTCTTTGCTCAAGACTGTACATTTTTAGCCTTCTAAGCCTGGAATCACAGTCTAAATGAGAAAGTCCATTCATTAGCCGTGTAGCTGGCTTTGATCCCTTTCCAATACATTAATATCTTTGAAGCAAGTGTTTTTTTTTTTTTTTTTTGCTTCATTGCATACATTAAATTATGTCTCTTGCACAGTTGAAACGTGTTTCACCATTTGACATCATGGCCACCTAAATTTTTTTACAGGCTTTCATGACCACTTGGTACAACTAGCAGCTCATATACTTTTTAATTTTAGTAACAGACATCATAACTTTGTTGATAAAATAAGAATTTATACAACCCTTCTTAATTAGGTGTTTCAATAATCAAAGCAAATACAAAAATAGGTTTCTCATTACCATCCTTACTCTTTGATGAGTTACTTTTAACATTACTCTGAAATTTTGTTATTTTTATGCTAAAATTAAGTCAACTGTTGTTTAAAAAAATGAAGCCACGTCTTTTCTACTGAAATGCATTCATATATCATCACCAGTCATCGCATGTGGATAGTAAAGATTAGTGTGGTAAAAAGTGGATAGTGCAAAAGAAACCTTTAACAAATAACAAATGCTTTCTTAAAAATAACAAACTGCATAATTTGTGAAAAGCTTAAGAAATGAAAAATTGGAAGGCAATATAACACTTTTCTGGAAGGTACTTTTCTACAGAATTGCCCATATGTGGTAGAAAATAAAAAGTATAAACGCTACTAGCTTACTTTAACTATTTTAAATTAATGAATGAATGCGTCTGCAATAGGTTTTTATAATGTAGCATCTGGTTGAAATATTGACTAGTTGGCAGTAAATTATGCACTATATGAAACGAGCTGATGTGTGCATCAAATTTCTTCCTTTTACTCCAATTTAATGTCACTTTCTTATTATTGGCAGTTTAATGTGATTCAATAGTTTACTCTCTAAATATCACCAACAGTGGCCAAATTAAAACCAGATTTAAAAACAAATGTCGCCAAGTTGGCAACCAAAAGACTGGCGATATATCGCCAAGTGTCCGCCGAATTATAACACCACTTGAGTTTTCATCGAATTTAACAATAATTCCCCCCACCCAAAAAGGACAAAAGACCCCTTTAGAAACACCCAAATGCAACCAAAAGAGGAGGTGCACAACTAGACTCCACTAGGAGTCTACGTACCAAATTTCAACTTTCTAGGACATTCCGTTCTTGAGTTATTCTCCATACATACGCACGTACGCAAATACATACTTAAGTACAGACGTCACGAAAAAACTCGAAATAACTCTGGAATCGTCAAAATGGTTATTTCGCGTGTCTATTTGTTCTTAGGCACTTATCCACGTGTGGTTGAGGCGAGAAAAAAAAAACTTTAATATTCATTCGGGGGAGAGCAAAATGGAAATTAAGGTCGAATTTTGAGTGAATATTTTTTCGCGAATACAATACTTCCTTTTTTGTAAAAGGAAGTAAAAATGAATTACCCAATACCATTCCGATATCGCCTGCCATGAGTTATATTTTCAAGTTATTCTGCATTTTTATTAACTACGCCTCCACGTCCCCACCCCTAGCCAAGTGATTTTCTAGGTGTAATTCCAATTGAAACTGATAGAAGTCGTAGAGTATTAAATATAAACTTAAAAGACATAATTACAGCTGAGGGTCTATAACATCGGAAAAATACGACGTGTATGGTATCTTGAATATAGGAGAAAATAAGTGCAAAATATTGCACAGAAGGAATGCTCACTGATTCCGTAACTTCTGCCAAAGGTAACGGGACGAAATGCCTGATCTGGAGACTTACCGTATTTAGTGAGGTAATTTAGTGCGTAAGTTGTGGTGGGAATATGGTAGTGAAAGTTGTATTATATACTACTTTCTAATAATTCAATTAATGATAATGTGATAGCAGAATACGTGCCGTGTTTGCGGTAGTAGAATTGTATGGTGTGGTAAGCACTGCCATATGATGTGGAGGAATAAAAAAGCCTTTCTTTTCTTAACAATCCTTTTTTTTTTTTTTTGAAGTAAATTTTTTATGTGGGGGATTTGAAATTATAATCAGCAAGCTTTTGTGTGACGCAAGTGACGTAGTTTTTTTGTTTTTTTTTTTTTTTTGTGAGACGAAATGTCGCACAGGCGCTCTTTTAGCTATCTTTTTTTCTCGTTGTCTGTGGTTGCGTGTACTGCGTTCAAGAGACGCGGTGGTCACGGAGTACAGCTGTAGACTGTTGAGCTTTGTAGTGTATAACCGATACATTTCGAGTACTGTTTAGTGGCCGCGTTGAGGATGACCTATTTTCTTCTATAACCTACACAACTTAGTGGAGAATGCGCCTAAAAAACGTCTTGACTGGGATTCAATCCACTGTCAATCAGTTCGCGCTGTGCATCAAAAGTAATTTGTGCACGAAAGCTATGAAATCCTTTTTTCTTACAAAATTATTGTTCAAAAACATCACAAAGAACTATAGATCAAGTAATTTAACGATAAGAAAAAATATTATTATTATTATTTTCAAATTTCGTTGCAGCGTGTGACTTTATAAATTTCTTCAGCCTTAATAATCTACAATTAATACCTAATACTCAGTAGAATTGGGTTTCAAGAGAGTTAACTTTGCAACGAGAAACGAAATTTAGTTTGTTAGGAAATATTTTTTATCAATGTTCTCTGAGAAAAATAGTTTAAATGATCTTTATTAAATGCCTAATTTAAAGCTTTACAAAATTACTTTGTCGCTCTCGTTTACAAAAAATGACATTAAAAAAAAAAAAGAAGTAAGTTAGGTGCGGGTATTAAGGCCTGTCGGCTAATAAGGCCTTAACAACAAAAAATCAATTTCAAATGTTCGTATTTTCTCAAGAACGCACTCGTAGGTAGATAATACTCATAGATGACACTTCATACTGGTCGCAACATGTTGCTCACTTGTTGCGATCAGTGCAACACGATACGTTTGCGCGGAGCAGTTGTGCAACTCTAATAATAACGAGCTGATGTGTGCATCACATAACTTCCTTTTACTCTAATTTAATTTCATTTCCCCATCATTGGCAATTTTAATGGGATCCAATTGTTTACTCTCTAAATATCACCAACAGTGGCCAAGTTAAAATCAGATTTAAAAATAAAAATTATCGCGACCTAAAAATTGGCGATACATCGCCAAGTGTCCGACAAACTATAACAGCACTTTTTACATCGAAATTAACAATGATTTCCCCCAAAAAAGGTGCAAAAAACCCCCTTAGAAACATCCTAATGCAACCAAAATTAAAGGTGCACAACTGGGTCCCACTAAGAGTCTACGTACCAAATTTCACCTTTCTAGGACATACTGTTTTTGAGTTATGCGAGATACATATGCACATAATTACATACGCACATACATACGTACATACGGACGCCACGAGAAAATTCGCTGTAATTAACTCGGGAATAATCATTATAGATATTTCGTTTGTCTATACGTTCTTAGGGACTTATCCACGTGTGGTCGAGTCGAAAAAAAACTCAATATTTATTCGGGGGTGAGTAAAATGGAAATAATTGTCGATTTTTGAGTAAAAATTTTTTCACGAATACAATGCTTCCTTTTTTGCAAAAGGAAGTAAAAAATCGTCCGACTGAGTTTTAAATATTTTTTATCATATTGCACTTTTGGAAATGGTTTTGCGCTCCGGTTTTCTGTTGTCATTGCCACTATCGATATTTGATATCTGAATCATATATGGATGTCTCAGTTGCCAAATCGATTAACTCCACTTTTTTTCGAAAAAAATCATCGTTTCTACTTTAATATTGCTTAATCAATGCTCAGAATGTGAATTTATATTAAACTTTTGGTTCAGTACTCTTCTGATCCTGCGATGGCAGAAAATGTTATACGAGGGCCCATTCACTCCTATGGATAACACTATCTTCTTCGTCACTTTTCTCGACTTTTTGTTTTATGGAGTTAATCGATTTGGCAAGTGAAGTATCCATAGATAAACGATTTATTGTACTTTCGTGTACTTCTTTGTACACGATGTGTGCGGCTAATAAGGCCTACCAAATTTGATCGTAGGCCTTATTACACTCCCTTGTTTTTGCAACAATGTGTGTCAGTTTAAAATCTTATTTTAAATCTTTCTCAATATATTATGAATGTTTATAAGTAGTTACGACTATTTACTAATTTGTTCAGTGTTATAGTAGTACCGCAATCAGATCCTCTAAAAAGTTTTACCACATGGTTTACGGTTTTAGTTCGGACGATGAAAAAGATGCGGCTCGTTCCATTTATAGTTCAGCATTTCAGGAGCTTATGCCTACACCAGAGAAATTATGGAAAAAAAAAAAACACCACCAATTGTTAGATAAAAAGCCATTAATCATAAGAGAACACCACTCAACCAAAACGTGTTTGACAGAACTGAGAAAGAAGAAAATAAAAAAGACGTAAACCCTCAATGAAGAAAATTATACTGAAGAAAACGATGCTCCTTGGTACTGTCACACACTTATGACAGGATAACATGAATGACATGAGACTATATCTAAAACGCGTCAAGTGGTATCATAAGGAATGCGTCGGTTGTGACAGTCTACGATAAAGATGATTTTGTGTGCCTTGGCGGTTGTTAAACAAAGAATGAAGACGTGAAGCATGATTAATGTATATGTATTACAATTGATCTCAATTATCAATGTTAGAAGCTTATTTTGATTAGTGTTAAAGTTCTTCGGCCTTATTATTCTACCATAGTATAATAAGGCCTAACAATAAGGTTTTAAAAAATGTTTTGTTTCATACTTGTTTTCTGCAAAACTGGTGATTTTTTGTTAGTTTCTTGTAGTAAATTATTTGTATGTTTAATAAATATTATAATTTGGTTGATTCGGATACATAATTTTTATTTTATTTCAAATCTCCATTAGGTCGGCTTTATTACCGACACGTACATTAGTTACTTTTTACACGACACTAATGTAAAGAATAGTATGACAGTTCAAACAGAAAGAAGCAAAGTACAATTGGTGTTACAGTATACAAAAAAAAAAAAAAAAAAAAAAAATCCACCACCGAGCTAACATTCTGTTGCTTAAAATTGTACAAGCTAACTTAAAAATGGTATAAAGCTAAAATATTCATAATTTCGTTAGCACTTTAAAATACTGTCTAAAGCAGTGGATAAATGATCATTTATTAGAATAACTTAAAGTAATTCCTGAAAATAGGTTCATTACGTTGCCCAAACGCATGAATCATTGATTGCTTTATATAATTTAGCAACTTGCATCTCTCACTCATGCCATTTATTTCAAACTAAATTAGAACTTTTAATTGTAGCTATGCTAAGGTTACTGATTTATTACAAAAGTATTTCAGATATATCAAATGTGTGCATAGCTATACTTTAAATGAATTTGACACTTCAAGCAAAGCATACTTGTATATTGATATTTTGTATAAGCTCTGCAATACGTTAATGCTCCTTATTCATATATTAATTATTTACACAAGCTCAAGTTGTCCATATTAGGTATCAGGAAAATAATAATAGTGGAAGATAAATTCACGCTGAAATTAGCTTTATAGAATTTAAATATACATTCTTACGTTGAAACAAATTAATAATATCCCTTGATATGCAACCAAATATCACTGCAATTTAGATGTAAATTGAAAGGTAAATCAAGAAATTAGGAGCCAATAATTAATTTTAGATGTTAAAATGCTTATGGAAAGAAATTATGGTATGGGGGAGCTTACAAGGTTTTGTTTAAAAAAAAAAAAATAAATTGTGTGTTTGCAAAGAAACATAAAAATTTTGTACCCAATTCATACCGTCGCTTGCTGCTGTAAGTTACCCAAGTAATATACACGCGTACAGATATTATACGCAGATAAATGGACACTGAAATGTCACATATGGTATCCTGCTCCTAAGTCCTCCGAACCTACCACTATTTTTGGTTTACCGGTTGGAAGAGAACCTGAAGACAACTCCGGTTTTTTGTTAAACATAAAAGCCGAGTAATCTTTAACCCCGCACCCCCAGAAGTATTAATTTACTTGGAGGACTTTGTAAATGCGACATATTTAAGGCGCTTCAGTCACCATTAACAAACACGGAGGATCTTCGATTGTTTGGCATAGAACCCGGACTCTTTTAGCTCGCATTTTCTCTCGTTGTCCGTAGTTGCGTGTACTCCGTTCGTGGCGATAACGGAGAACAGCTTCCGGTTATCAACAAAGCTTTAGCTTCAAACCCGACGCCATAAGTCCTGGTTTCCTAGAAGCGAATCGTCGATCTTCGACGTCGCTCCTCGCCGTGACGCTGAAATGAAAGTCAAGTGGATTCCGGCGTGGCCATTCACGACGTCGATTTAGCTCGGGCGCGCATGCGCAGAAGAATCAAGTTTTCTCTTCGGCGAGGAGCGACGCCGACGATCGGCGTGTTTGCTTCTAGGAAACCAAGGCTTTACCGATCAGGCCACTACGGCTTCATACTCCAATATAGGCTGAAAACAAAGTAGTTCTATTTATCGGCTGTAATCAAAATGAATATTCCAACTGTACACAAGTTTGTAAGTACATATGCATTTGAAGAACAAGCTGAAAAAATATGAAGAAACTGTGTTTTATTGGGGTTTAAATAGAAATATAAACTGAAATTTTAATTAATAATTTTCTGCCAATACAATTTAATCTATATCTTAAAAATCCCACACCTTGTGTGACTGTTTATGTTGCTTAATAACTTGCTTAAATAAAAGTATATACTAATTTATTTATTATTCTTTTCACAAGTGTCTCAAATACTAATTGTTTAAGTATATTTTATTTTTTAATATTGTTGTTTAGTTCGTTTTAGTTTGACAAGGAGTGATGTCACACAATAAATTCCTTTTAATTTTCGTATTAAATACCATTCCTCATTAACACGTGGCAGTAATGACATCAAATTTTATTTTCCATGATGCATGGAAGCCCCCCTTGTTTATTTTTAGCCATAGTTGAAGTTGTGATATTTTTGTTGAAAAACAAGATGGATTTTGTTTGAAAAACTTAGTGTGGGGCTATTCTGACTTTGCAACTCCGTGAACTTGAATTTCAAGGATGTAAATTAATGCAAAAAAAGAAGTGATCATGTTTTCATATTCTTAACATGTGCAAAATATGCCAACGAAGAAAAAAAAATCCCTGAAAAGTGTATCGATTAGACCTATATTATTGGAAAATTCCTCACCTCCGTGATAGACCTTATCATTGTCATAATTTCTGAGGTGAAAATAAATGGAGGGGAAATACATCAATTATAGGCATTCTACCAAAATTATAAATTGCCAAACATACATTTGAAACTAAGAATTAAGCCGTAACTTAATTAAGAGATCTTAATATTATATTCTCACTAATCATTAAAATAGCTGTTAGTTTGCATAATTACCAAAATTACTACTTTGATATTGAATTGGACTTAGCTGGACCATTGTTTATGGTTGCATCTAGTAGGTAACACTTTCATGTAAGAATGAAAAAAAAAAAAAAAGGAAAACAAAAGGTTTCAAAATTTAAAAAATATTTGCCTTCAAATGTTACGTTTTCTGGAGAATGACTCATATATTTTCGAAGGAAGTGGGGCAAAAAAAAACTATTTAAATATCAGTCAAACGTTTAAGGATTAAGAAACTAGCTTTATTTACAACTAGTGGTACCCGCACGGCTTTGCCCGTAGTAGAAAATTAAAAGGTCTTTTGGTTCGCTTGTGTATTTACAAATAATATATGATGGTGAATTTCTCGCCCATTGGCTTTCCAATGTTATGGTTCCACGTTATGATAACTTGGTAATTTACTCGTTAATCTTATGATAATTTGCTCGGGAAAATGTTCTTAAAGTTGAAAAAGAATAAAATCGAATTTTTGAAAAATCGCTTCGAGGTGCACACCCCCATGCTACAAACTAACTTTTTGACAAATTTCATAAAAATCGGCCGGACGGTCTAGGCGCTATGCGCGTCACAGAGATCCAGACAGAGATACTTTTAGCTTTATTATTAGTAAAGGTGCGAATATGTATCAAATATAATAGTAAGCATATAAGTTTCTAGAATGGAACATAAGCTAATTATTTTAGTTCTTAAGGAGTTCTGTTCTTATTTTAGCTTCTTTTAAACGACAAAGAATTAAAGTGTGGTAATTAAAAAAAAAATAATTTCAGTTGGTCTACGACAAATCACTTCTACTCTACTTTACACGTTTGTTGATGAATAGCATTTGGATTTGTTTCATACATTAAATAACTTAGTTATTTTTAGCTAAGAATTAAACTAGTAGTTGACAGTATTTTAGTGCATTTTCCCCAAAAAACAATTGTAATTCAAAGATTACAAATAGTGTTCAAATAAGAGATAAGAAATATGTATGAGTCTGTTAATGGCGTTATCAATTATAGCGGTAAAAAGTATTCACTGACCAACATTGTTAATTAATTTTTCTAAATTATATGGCTATCATAGTACCACATTTTTTATGTGTCCATGAAAATTTATCAGGAAATATGTTCTGCAAACAAAACACAAATAAGCGGGAAAGCTTTTAGGGAACTAACGCATTACTCTGAATAACTGTTGTTGCCTAATTAAAGAGAAATGTCTTGTAAATATGGTTATCTGCAAATTAATTTACCTTCTTGTTTAGTATGCTTTCAACGTAATTTAACGCGTCATTTTCAACGTAATAAAAAAACTTGTTTGTTAGAGAGCGTAGAAAGAACTCTTTACACAGAGCAAGCTAGATGGTTTAAAATTGTGTTTGAGACATAAATAATGGATTAATTATTTTCTCTACGCTTGGGGTCTATTAATTGCATCGTTTGTGTGGAATACATTTTCTTTTTCGGAACTTATTCGTATAGTCACGTTCACACCTTTGTAGAAAAAATAGTTTTTTTTTTTAAATTCTTAATAGTTTTTGTCTCATGTGAACACAAGTGACAATAAATTAATTATCGAAATCTGTTAAAATTCATACTTTTTTAGATTCTGTTTTCGTGTTTTTAGTTTAAATACAACGTCAAGATTTTTTTAGTTTATAAATGCAAACATATTCAACATCATGGACAATTTTCGGTCATGCGTATTAATATAATTAGAAGATGTACTTTTTAACATATTCTACAGTAGAAATCTTTTAACTTGAAAAATAAACAGTATTTTGATAAATTGTAAAATTGTTCATTTACAAGTCATTAAAAATTTAATAAGTTATATTTTTACCGACGAAAAAAGATGTAGTTAATCATATTCTGTTTAATTTGTATGTAGAGGGAACCCTCTAACACCGAATCGTAGATTTGCATTTGCTTGGAGAACAAAAAAATTCTCTAAGAAATGCCTCTCTATGATCCATGGATATTGAGAGAAAAAATGAAAAAAAAAATCAATTATATTCTGTTTACCTGGAGAAAAATCCTTTTATATAAATATGGACATTAGTATTAGTATGAATTTGTACAGCAGGATGTTCAAAACTTCCGCTGATCATATAGAGACATGCATGTAAATTGTGAAGTGACTGATTTCATTATTTTCCTTACTGAAGATATGAAATCGTACTTTCTCCATGTATTTTTTCTCGAAAACCTTGACTCGTATAGGTGCAGTTCTTAGAAGATTTACCATGTACTCCCGCCGGTAAATCTAGTGGTACATAATATGTCTCGTATTGATGGGACTCCTTGTAGGATTTGCATAGTTTTTCATTTTAGTACACCGCTGCTCTTTTACTACCTATTTAAGAAAAACTATTACACAATTTTTAAGAAGCACAATAAACAAGATTCTGGCAGAACTTTCAGCAAATATACACTTTGCCACCAAGGAATATATGCAAAAAGACGAACTATCATCGCGAAACTTAACATGTAAATTGTCTACGGTGACAAAAGTAAATTATTACAAATGCAGATCAAAATAATGTTTTGTTAGGATTTTATAACATGGGACAGCATCAATACAAATTGACCATATTTGAACCGTCGCAAAACAGCATGCCATAATCTATTCATTTCAGCAGCTCGTTTAACAGCATTCTTGAAAATATTTTAGGGGAAATCTTGTAATATACGCAAAATCATCGTCTAGCTGATAATTGGCCGTCGGTCGACTTGATAGCGTAGGAAGTGCAAACAGGATTAAAATGATGATCATGTAACTGCGAGTCTTCATAGTGACCCAAAAGAGAACTAGAAGCAATTGGGTGTGCCAACAAATCATTCCCCTGATTGTCACAACCTATTGCAAATATCTTCATATTCCGCTCAATAATAAATGCGGGATCGTACCGCTGACCTCAACTTGCACAATAGTAAGTCATTGATACTGAGATTGAGTTGGGCTTCATTACTGAAGCTTACATTGATCCAGTAATTCACAATCCAGCCTGTCCGAGTTCGGCAACTATCCAATGGGCGCTACCCATAATGTGTGTTCAGTGGTAGGTGTATAAGTTTACGCGTCTATGTAAACCAGCTTCAGCAAGACATCTCCGAGTTATTTTCCGTGATACCACCAAATGCATGGACGGTGGTAAATGTAGTCACTTGATACAAGAGAAGTTATTTATGATGCAGTCGTTTCATTTATTCCTAAACAATGTGGTTTGATTTTCTTGTTATTAATACGATTTTATTTTAACTTGATATCAATTCTTGCCACTTTTAGGATGCGAAAGAATAGCTTGATGTGAACTACCTTTCATTTTTTCTTTTCCGACATTTTGAAAATTCAAAGTATGAAAAAAATTGAGTTTAATTTTTCAACAAACTTTTAAATTAACAGGTACTTTTATGCGCAAAAAGTGCTGTTTAAGTTGGACAATAACTTTAAGCATAAAAAAGTTATTAATCGTTGCACTGAAAGACAGAAGTATTAAAGAACATGAAAACTAAAGCTAAAAGAAATGCTTATATTGCTACAAGTTATACTTTTTTGTTTTCATGTGTACTGATTTACTTTGATACAACGACTATAAAAAAATATTTAACAACAATTAATTACGGAGGGAGTAATTTGCGTTTTTAGCTCGAACTTTTTTAGGATAAGCTGAAATTTAAGCACTACTTTCTTCATCAAATCTATCAATAAAAAGTGAAGGAATTGTCCCACAGTTTTCTTTTTGACACCATTGGAAAATTTGACGATTTTTACTCCAGATCTCTCTCGACCTATGGTCAAAAAACTTAGCTTATATTTTCAAAGGAAAAAAGTGACAAACGTTTTTAAATCAAGTTCGAAATTCAGGTTGTCAACCAGTTTATTTTCGCGTGTCCACGGTTACGCTTTTTGAATCCATTGTTTCTTTCCTTACTTTGCATTTAATTTCTTAAACTTATTTCATTTCGTGTTTCCATGGTTATGCTTTTAAAATCCATCTGTCGCATTTTAATTTCTTAAAAGTATTTTAATATCTGTTGTCATTGTTTGGTAGGGTAATTTTTCACTGTGTTTTTTTCTTCTATTTAAGCCTGATTGTTGAATATGTGTCACTTGACACAATTTTTATTCTTAAGGTAGACCGGGCAAAGCCGGGCAACGCAGCTCTTAATATATAAAGGTTTGAAAGCTACTGTTAATGTGACTTTATACTTTTTTGTTTGTTTGAAGAAACATTTCTTATTGCCAAAGAAAAAAACATCCGCTTCACTCGCCAAAGAGCTGGGTTACGGTAGCGTGGTCTCTTGGCGCGTTAGGCGCTGAACAGTTTAGTCTAGGATTATTGTTTTAAAGCAACCGTTAATGTAATTCATTGTTTTGACGATTTGTTTTGAAAGAAAAGAAACTTTTGATTTGTATTTATCCAAGTGAAATGTACGACATTTTCTTCTTTTTTTCTGACGATGATTTTTAAATGTTCCAATGGATGTTTTTTTTCTTAAATAATAACTGTAAATCTAATTTAATGATTTGACGAAAAGTTTTGAAGTCCAAAGATACTTTAATAGTTTTTTTTTTTTTTTTTGAAAAGGTGTTTACAAATTATTATACAAGGAAAAATGATCATTTCACATCAGAGGGGGAGGAAGAGTCAATTTTACTTTATTCAACGGATTTCCATTAAATTTTTAGCACGGGCGTCCCTTTATGGGTACTGCTAGTATGAAAATAAATGGTAGTGTGGTTTAAAAGTAAGAAGGATAGAAATAAATGATACTGAGCAAATAGTAAGAAGAGAGAATGAAAAAAAAATACGTAATTAGCACCAAAACAGGGATGCGATTCTAAAATATAACGACAAACGGAAACAAAATGTTAATATTTCATGAAAATATTAAGACAAATTTTGATCCAGAAATTATACGGAAAGAACAATGGGTTTGTTTCTTAACCTAGAAGTTGTAGAAATAAATATTATTCTCAAAAGTGGTTCTTGTTCTTGCAGCTTTTTTTCTCAAACTTTCTTCAAACCCTTTAGCTTCGCAATTTACAAAAAAAAAAAATGTAAAATTCATATTTATGACATAACATCCACACGGTATGAATTTTAAATAAAATAGTTTTTGCGATTGCAAGGAAAACAATAAAAGGTGAAAACTTATTATAGTGTAGACACAAACAAAAGCTGCATGCATAATGAGGAGGGTCACTTGAATCTTCAAAACCCTCTTTTGGCTATTTTTAAAGGAAAATGATAATTCCCTCTTTGTCATTTCAAAGAATTTCTGCGCTTTGTTTTGGAAGGTAAGTCTTTAATTGAGGCAGTGAGAAGCAAAGGAATGTAACAACGGCATTATCAAGCTTTGAGTAAAAGTCTTAGGTAGACTAGGTTTCATTGATTTTTTTTTCTAAATCTAGCTGTATATTCGCTCCTACCAAGGCTACTAGTACCCTTGGACAAAGGAGAGGTTCACATTTCATTTGCACTGCTGATCTCCATTTTTTATCTTTGGCACTTACATTTCTTTACCTCATACTGCCTCAACTGAGGCAGTGAGAAGCAAAGGGATGTAAGTGGCAAAATTAAAAATTTGGAAATAACCAGTGCACAGAGTAGATGAATCTCTCCTCTGTCTTGGGGCAAGAGATGGTACTAGTAGCCCTGATAGGTACCTAAGAACTTATATTTAAACGCGTTTTACTCAAAACTTGAAAATATCCACCTAGACCCCTTTGGTTCTCACTTTCTCAATTGATGTCTATATATTAAAAAAAAAAAAAATCCAGCACACATCTAGCATCTATTCCCTGCAATTAGTTTGAATTTGGACAGCTTGCATTCAAATTATTTTTTCAAATTGTAATAGGACCCTATTCGCTTGGTTTCTTGATTCTACAAATGGCATCCATCGCAATCAATAGCAAAAACCATAAGTTTAATTCAATTCGTCAAAATTCAAGTTAACACCAGGGGCTGGATGCCCGATTGTATCTGCTGGATGCAGTTTTTTTCAAAAGAGATTTGTGTAAAGTCAGGAAAGTTAGGAATAAATGAAGTGGATTTCGAGGGATATGGACAAGGAGCCAGAAAAGTGCAACCTCTCCAACGTCCAGCATGCGCCCATATAGGGGGGGGGGGCAAGTAGGGGTTCGAGGTTAGAACTTCCTTGCTTTTAGTACTTTTTCTTTGGAAAATTGTACAATCATTTCTTCTCCAGTCATTAATGAATAAGTTATTAAAAATGTCAAATTTTTAAGGACTCTAATTTGTTCTGAAATCTGTTTCTATAGGGAATATATCCTGCTAAACCATGGGGAAAATATCTAAGGCCCCCTTTACAATTTTGCATACGGGTGCCCATGCCGTCCAGGCGTTAAACTCTTTAGCGCAGTCCTATAGACCTTGGAAAATGATGGGGTGCTAACTATTGTTAAGTGAAATTGATACGAAATCGCGTTTGCTTTAAAACCAAAAAAATAATAATAATAATAATAATAAATAAATAAATAATAATAAACAAATAAATAACAAAAATAATTTCAATTTTGGCTTCTTGAATTCAAATTATGTTTTCCACAATCACGAGTGTGTGTGTATAGACGTGTGTTCTTGTGTCCAGGCATGAGTATGTGAGTATGTGCGTGTGTATAGGTATGTGTATGTATGCGTGCGTGTTTGTGTCTGTGTGCAGGCATGAGTGTGTGTGTATGTGTGTAGGTGTGTGTGTGTATGTGTGTAGGTGTGTGTGTGTATGTGTGTAGTGTATGCATGCGTGTATGTGTAGGATATGGACGCAACCTGGAGACGGTTTTCGCTAGAGGAGCAGCATCGGGAGGGGACGGTGGTGCTGCAGAGGGAGGCGGGGGAAAATAAAATCATTGGAACATCAAAACGGTCAAATGAGAACTGTAAGCAATGTGATTGCTCAAAAAAAACACGTTTGTTACTGTTGCACATCTGTGATTAGTACTTTGCTTAACATTTGTCGAGTATCATAATAAACGGAAGTATTTTTTTTATGAAAACAAAATTAAAACTTTAGGTTTAAAACTGAGTTGGACAAATAATTTCATGCCTCAATAAGACAGCAAAAGCAATTCCTTTAAACATTACAGTTAATTTTAAATTATCGAGTGAAACACAATCTAGCTATCGTTTTCAAATCATTTTATGTTCAAAATGTATTACACATTTATAACAACTGCAGTTCTAATAAAAATTATCGTCAAAGAAACAAAGCTCGAGAGTAATATGCTAAGCGTTCTTCAAACATTCTAATTATAAGACTAATTTCATGGTACAATAATTTGAAATTACATTTGAGTTACTATTTCTAAAGTCCAATTATGTTAAGCTCTGATGAACTTTTTAGAAATTCGGAACTGTTTTACTAATGTGTATCTCTTCATTTTCTTTCTGATTTAAATGCCGCTAATAGTCTTAACTGTTCCAATACTTTTAATTTTTAAAGCAATTTCTTCGATTTCAATTGGGTCATTTGATTATGTAATTTTGTTGTGAGATTTATCAAAGAAATAAACTTACAAATAATTAACCGTACTGTCCCGCCTACACTTGACTAACTGTACAAATCATTAAAAATACAAATAAGCTTAATATTAAGCAAATTATTTCCGCACTCAATATTAGTAGTTAATAACTATTGATATATAAATGTTAAGAAAAATATTTTTATCATTTAATAATAGCAAAAATAATTTTCAACTGACAACAAAATATTACAATATGAGCATTAGTTTTTGAAAATTGCTTGTACTATCATATTCTTTGATTTTCGGAAGCAATTTATTCTTAACTGGAATAGGCTGCATATGCTACTACATAGTTAAAATATTACAAGATTAGAAGTGTTAAAAGCAGTGTAAATATTTCACCATTTCACTTTGCCCGGCCATTTCATTTTGCCCTATCTTCCCCTACTTTGTTCGTTTACTTTTTGATAACTTGTTATTCTTCTGAAAGGACGATAAAGTCCAATCTCATCTTCTAGATAGTCCCTTAAAACTTACTCGAACATCTCCCTGAGTTTTGGTCGCACAAATGTCAATTTTTTTTGTGTTAGTAATATTTTTCAACGGAAATTATTTCCATAAATATATAGTAGGGGACCTAACCCGTATAAACAGTAAAATTTTGAGTTTTTTGGCTCATTTTAATTTTTGCTTCAAACTTTCACCTAAGTCCTGCATCTGATTTTGAACATTTTTGCAATTGGATGCATGCATTTAGAACTAACGGTTGTGAAAACAGTGGTTTTGCAGGTTAATACGGAGAACGTTGTATTTCGTAAAGTAATATTATTAGGGCCCTTTTTTTCTTTAAGTTCAAGTTATACTTCTATTTTAATCACATTATTGATATCAAAACTCTATTAGGTTCTTTGCGTGGGTATTGTTTTAGACACCCGAGTCAAAGAAAAAAAGAAACTAATATGGAAAACATACCTGATAATGGAATTGAGAGACGCCAAAAACTGCATGACAATGTCCCCATAAATGTAGCTGCTGAAAAATGTAGCGTAAGGAAAAGTATCACTATTAATATTAACTGCTGGTAAGAAAAATATTGATGGAGGGAAAACTTTTATTTTGAATCTAAAATATGTTCCAAATAAGGTATCAATTTCATAGATCATTGATCATTGCCTCTAAAATATATCATGGACTAACAACTATTGAATATTGAAATTTCGCCTCTCAATATGCAAATATGTTAGAAGTTCTCATGACTAACAATTGGAATGATGACGGGCGGGTTGAACAAACTTGATTGTATTAATTCATGAAACGATTGAGGATGAAATTGCGGAAACATTGACCAAATCATACTACGAGGTGCTTTTTGAATGAATTTTTTGTAAAACAGTTTAAGATATTTGAAAAATAGTGTTTTTTGTAATTATTTCCGCTTTTGAATCTGTGAATGTGCCACTGGTTCATATACCTGCATTTTAATTTATATACCGTATTTTTATTCATATACTCCACTAGAACCGTTGCTATTCCCATTAGAATCCAGGGTTGGAGTTAATTGAGGCGAAATGTGTTTTATAAAAAAAAAAAATGAATAAATTTCTCGTTTAAAAAAAATGTATCTCAATAAAGACATTTTTGCTCATATCTTAAAACATATGGTAAGATTTAGCCGTTTTAAGGCATTAAATGCATAGTATGTCTCGTTAGCCAACAGTTTCCCCTACTTTGTCAAAGGTTTTGCTTACAAGCAAGGATATTTAGTTCGCCCTTGCACCTTCGGGTACATTTGGCGCAGTGGATAAAGAAATGAGCAGCGATTGAAGATACGTGGATAAAATCCCATATCCCCCAAAGTTTGTAAATAAGGCCCCTGAAAGTCGCGAGTCGACGATTTCCCAATTTTTGATCAGAGCCCATGTCTACTCTTGATCCAGTTGGGTAAGGATATTAAAATAGACTTATTTACCTTAAATAAGGCTGTCGTTTTTTATTTCTGAAGGGTTTTTTTTTTTTTTTTTGCACAATAATTGGGTAGAATTTTTTGAAAACGTGTCACATTTACAGCTACTTTTCAAATGCTGACAAAAATAAAGAATCATTAAATTTTAAAAAAATTAAATATTTTCAACAGAAAAAACCATATGAGGCAGTGAGAAGCAAAGGGCTGTACATAACTGGCAAAATTAAAAATTTGGGGATAACCAGTACAAATGGTAGGTGAACCTCTACTCTGTCTTGGTGCCAGAGATGGCACTAGTAGCCCTGGTAAGTGCTGCTATACAGCAGGATTCAGAAAAACCTTTTAATGACAGGCTACCTAGGACCTTATCTTCAAACACGTTTTACTCAAAACTTGAAACTGTCCACTTACACCCCTTTGCTTCTCACTGCCTCATATGGATAAAACACCTATACAACTGATAGTTTAAAAAACTAACGAAAACGCGGTTTTGTAGCAATATGAACTAAAAAGTGAAATAAAAAAAAACAATGGATGTAAAGTATGATAAAATAAATGACCAAACAGTTAGTTTTAATGTAGAAAAAAAACATGAATCTATAGGATTATTTCTGAGAATCACTTTTAAATGTATAGTTCAGTTGCAGTGATTACGGACTGACACTCCAAATCTGCCATGTAATTCGTTAGATTTCTGTAGATTGTTGAACCTATAGGGGGGGGGGGGGGTTTATAACCTTTACAGGAAGTGTACATTTAATCAAAATGAAAAGCCAATATTTGGTTCATTGATGGCTACCGTAATTTAAATAAAGTTCTTATTTTTTTTAAACTTTATTAACTTTAAAAAATTGATCTTGGATAAATGAAGCCGGAAAATGAGGTTTTGCAGTATCTGTTAAACACTGAGAAGCCAAGCTTTGTTATTTACAAACTTTATATAAATAAATTTCGTAACTTACAAAATAAGATTTAAGTAAAACACATGACTTGTGGGCTAAGTATTCCAGTTAAAATTGTTATTTAACTGTTAGCAATAACTACAAAGGAGAACTCGTAAAATATTTTCTGTGTACTCGTAAAACGTAAGTTGACAGCACCACATTGCAGAAGAACCAATACGAGAACTTACATAAATATCTAAAGTGCTCCAACGCAAACTCCGAAATTCCTCAACAAGAATGACAAAAAAGGTAATTTCTGGCATCAAATCGTAATTAAAGTGAATGCAATTAGAATGTATGTCATTCACTTCAAAATTAAAGGTTTTTTCCTGACGCGAAGATTTAAGGTTTACTATTCCCTCTAGAGGTTTCGAGAAAGATTTGTTTTTAATTAAAAAATTTTCGGATGACTCCATAAATTTACTGGTTTTGATTATTTTTGTAGCATTCTCAATTTTAGAAACGTAAGACTTATTTTAATTTATTGCTTTTTGTTTTCCAATTACACGTGAATAAAAGCTTTTTTTTTCTACGCTATACAATTCATTGAACGCAAATACATACAGGTTCAAAGGTTGAACTATAGCGTATGCCATGAAAAATCATCAAATATTAATCGATATAAAGTAAGTAATGTATGTATCTGTTACATTTAAAAATAAAAGATGTTGTTAATAAACGTTGTAATATTTAACAATAAAAAAAAAAGATTTATTTTAAAACATGCTAAAATAACATAAAAATAACTTTCTGCATGAAATTTTTAATGATATATGTTTTAAAGAATTTTTTTTTTCATTTCCCTGTCTTCTGTCAAAAGATAAACTAAAAAAAAAAGTGTTATGTACTAATCACGAAGCAAACTATGATCACGTGACTTGATACATACCAATCAAAATAGCTGCATTAGTTTAAGTTAAGGTATTTTAAAATGCAATTATGCTTCTGCTTTCATATTAATGATACTTTATTTTGAATTTAGGAGAAATATTTCTTATATCGTAACAGTATATTTTGTATGTAGAAATAGAACAGCATTAACTCGATAGAAGAAAAGATCACTCTTTTTTTAAGCGTCTTCAAAAAGGAGGCGGTCATCAATTTATACCGTATGTATGTTCTTTTTTTTTTTTTTTGTCTATTGACAGCGTCTCACACAGTGAACCAATTTTGATGATTCTTTTTTTTTTTAATGGAGAGGGGATGACTCAACTTAGGTCCCATTACTTTATTTGACCATATATGTTCTTTAGAAAAAAAAAGTTACGGTCAAAAATAGTAAATTTAATGCAATTTCCCTAATAAATGATTAAATATAAAACACATTGTTACAAAAGTTTGGTGCCATACAAAAGTGATATTAATAGTAATTGCAGTGATAATTTTGAATGAATGCTTCTCTGAAGCAAGCATCAAGTTTCTTTAGTGTCATTGCTCTATAGTAAGGCCTAACCTGGAAGCGAGGTAATGTAGTGATTAAGATGTGCTTAGCCTTCACAATGCTACCTGGTTAGGTCTGCCTGAACTGCAGTAGTACTTTTACCGTCATCATTTTTGCCAATAACAGATGATCTGATTGGTTAAATAAGGAGATACAGGATTACATCGCAAGCAACTTGTATGCTGTGAAATGAAAATTAGTTAGGGAAAATTTAATATTCAAATGGTTATAATTAAATTAACAGACAAATGAATTCCAGAGAGGCAAAAAGATAATTTTTTAGTACCAATTGATTGAAGTGTAAAGCGTGTTTACAGTATTTTTTTTTCAGTATGAAGCATTTTTATGGAAAAAAAATGTGAGGTTTCGTGATGGCAATTTCTATCTCTGTACATTTACACTAAAAAGAAAAAAAAATTGAAAAAATAAAATAAAAAATAAACAGACTTCAAAGTTGCTGTAAAAAGTCAAAAATAATTGTATTCTTTAAACACCATCGATAATACTTTAAAACATTCTTTGAAGTTGGCGCGAAAACAATAGATAAAATCTTTCACAGCCTTTCCCTCAACTACAGCTATAAATTTAACCAGGCCCAGTTTCTTCACTAGCACATACATTATGCATCGATAACAGCATATTAGAGTAACGATATGAATGTTCCATTCCCAACCTCGGATGATTTTGTGAAAAAAATATGAACGAAGCATGGTTACACTGTTTTTTACAAATTATGTGTAAAAGTATTATCGATGAAGTTTAAAAAATCTTTTTTTTTTAAATTTTAATAGCAATTTTGAAGTCGGTTCCATTTTTTTTTTTTCAATTTTTTAAAATTAAATTACAAGTCGAAGTTCCCAAAGAACTCCTTACTCGTTTTTGTATCAAATGAATGTGAATTTCAATTTGAATATCGAGTTAAGATATATAAATTCATTTTCCTCACTCAGTCTATATATGTAGCTAACAATTAACCGTCGCTAACTTGTGACTGTTGAAAAGAAACTCCAAATGCTGTTTAAATTAGGGCATTGTGCAACAAGATGGTAAGTAGCCAACGATAAGACAATATTCATAGTCAAGAAAATAGAATAATGCCGAATCCGGTGCCAGATTGGCAAAATTTGCAGTGCTTGGCAAGAATGCCATAAACTTAATGCCAAATCCTCTTTTGCTAACATGTGTTAACTATTTTTCTTGGATCAATTAAGGCGTATATGTATTCAAAATGGCCTTTCCCTCACTCTAATGCACTTCTGTACTTAATGATTGCTCGGTTTGTGAACACATTTTTTTATTGCTATGTCAGATTTCAGAAAGCAAAAAAGCATTACTTTTCTTCAACTTATAAATAGTCATTTATTCCATTTTATATTCATTTTTGGTGTGTGAGAAATGACAACTGATTCCAGCGAACAACATTTTAAAATGTATCTAAATCATGAACACATTATTCATAACTTCTAGACGAAATACAGCGGTGGACAAAATTATAGACTCATTTTTTTTTTCTTTTCTTTCAATTACAACATGACTTAGTTTAAATTATTTTCATTAAAGTAAAGATGAATACTTGAAGAAATAGTTCTAAAATTAGTACAACTTATCAATAAATTAAAAAATTCATAAAATTTGCAAATCTAATATTTTATTATTACCCGAAACCTGGACAAAAGTATAAACTCAAAGGTAAAAAATCCAGGATTACGAGAAAGTTTCGTTCGAAAATGTTAATTTAATGCCATAAAATGAATAAATGTTGCCATCAGTGATTGCTAAAAGTTTTGTTTTTGGAAACTAATGAGAAACATATAAATGCACCGCTGGACAAAATTATAAACTCTTTTTTTTTTTTTTTCATTTTTTCAATCAAATTTAACTCAGTTAAAAAACTTTTAGTTCCAGTAAAGATAAATAACTGACTAAATAGCCCTAAATTCAGTATAACTCATAAACTTTATAAAATAAATAATTTAATTTAAAAAATCTCAACTTTAATATCTTTTTAATACATGAAACCTGGACAAAAAAGTATCAACTCAAAAGTAAGAAACTCTGAAGTTTGGTAGAATTTTATTCAAATACTTAGTCATTTAATATCCAAAAATGAACCAATGCTGAATTACAAAATTACAAACTTACGATACTGCATAAACACAATTATAAGCTGACAAAATTTTAATTTTCTTTTTTTTTTGAGTTTAATTAAGTTACATTAGCAATTACTTCAGTAAAACAAAAGCATAGATTTAGGAAAATGTAATTTTGCTATTAACATGGATAAATTTTTAAAAAAAAATCAATATTTGAAATGTTTTAAAAATTAACACTGCATTAAATCTAGCCATTAGTGTAAACTACAAGTTTTTAAAAACCAGTTGGGCCCCCAGTTTTCTGAATTACCTCGAATATGCGTCTGGGCATGTAGATTTCACAAGAGTTTCGAACAGCTTCAGTGGCATATGGTTCCATGCTGAAAGTATTGCCCTTTTTAATTCCTCTGTGGTTTGGTACTGGTGCCCATCATGATAAACTTTGCAAACCGTGGTCCCCCAAAGATTTTCAATCGGATTAAGATCCGGACTACGATCTGGCCATTTGATAACTTTGATACCCCAGCGCTTGAACCATTCTTTTCTACTTTTCGCTGTGTGTACACTCGCGTTATCTTGCTGAAATAACCCGTTACCTCCAGGAATCAGATGAGCAAAAGGTAAGAGATGATCTTCCAGTATTAATTGGTAATCTTCAGCATTCTATCTTCCATTAAGAAATGCCAATCCTGCTTTACCATGCTGAGAGAGTTATTTATCTTTACTGGAACAAAAAAATTTTTACGGAGTTAAATTATGATTGAAAAAATGAAAAAAAATGAGTTTATAATTTTGTTCAGCGGGTGCATTTATATGTTTCTCATAAATTTCCAAAAACAAAACCTTTACCAATCACTGATGGCAACATTTATTCATTCTATGGCGTTAAATTAACATTTTCGAACGAAACTTTCTCGTAATCATGGATTTTTTACCTTTGAGTTTATACTTTTTTCCAGGTTTCGGGTAATAATAAAATATTAAATTTGCAAATTTTATGAATTTTTTAATTTATTGATAAGCTGTACTAATTTTAGAACTAATTCTTCAACTATTCATCTTTACTTCAATGAAAATAATTTAAACTAAGTCATGTTGTAATTGAAACAAAATAAAAAAAAAAAACATTGAGTCTATAATTTTGTCCACCACTGTAAATATGTAATATGGCATTTTTGTTTGGAATGTTTGCGGTAACTTTTTTCGACTTAATAGTCGAAAGAGAAAGCCATGTGGCGCTTTAGGCGCTCAGGTTTATTATTTGTTATATCAGATTTCATGCACCAAAAAACATTAATTTTCCTCAAGTTTTAAAGCATCATTTCTTTATTTCACTGCATGAAAAATGAATAATCATTGTCATAAACAAAATCCAAAATGGGTGCTTAAAAACATTGTTTTTGTTTTGAATATGTGCGGTAGTTTATGTAACATGTTATAGCCGAAATGAAAATTTCTGTAGTGCCCAAATTAAAACAAATTTTTAGAAACGTGCATACATTGCTGCCCGTCCTGTCTAGTGGTCAAAGGAGTCTGACTGCGATGGGGTGATTCCGGATTCGAGTCCAGGCTCAGGCATGGATATACTTTCTCTCCCCTGCCCTTGTCCTTCCTTCGTGTGAATGTGTTGTGCTGTGAATGGTTGCCTACCTTATAAAAGGGTTATTATGGCATGTGTGTACTGTGGAAGTCAGACTTCATATCAAAATACGGTACAGTTGAAAAAGTGAAGCAGCGCACCCGAAATTGCAATTCTAGCTGGCACAAAACAACAACAGGTGTGTTGTTTAATTAAGGCCTTAGAACGTAACAAAAGTAAAAAAAGAGCGATTTTCGGGATATCACTACATTGTTTGTATGTAGAATATTATTCCACATTGCGCAGTAACATCGCAATTCTATTGAATAAATTATTCATATTTATCTGTGTTTTAAGAAAACGAGTTCCAAACTTCATCATTGTGGCATGCAGAACACGTGAAAATACAAAATTTCAATTTTTTGCCGTGATTAATTAAAAAAAAATGTCATCGTTAAAAATGGATAACATTATGAGGACAACGAGCGTTTTGCCTTGAAAAACCATAGTAACCAATTATGTCATATTTTTTTAAATCTCATTTTTATAAGTATTGATGTCATGGACGTTGAAAAGCGTTCTTGGAAATATTTTTCCTGGCTTTTTGATGGAGGAAATGAGTTATTGCTTGTTTCGATATTGAATATCATTTTTTCATAGTTTGGGTACCAGAATATCTCACTTAGTTTCAATTAAACTTAGATTGAGATATTTGTCCGGCCACCACATCATTGTTTGATGCTTGTTTCACGAAATAAGCATCAAACAATGATTTTGAGGGTTGAGAAACATGTAATTAGGCATTATTCAGCTGGAACAAATAGTTTCAACTCGTAATTAACGCTGATTTTAGTAACAAAATATTGCATAAAACATCGACATTTCTCTCAGAATTAATTCTGCCCTGCATGAAAAAATGTTTGTATATTTTCCATCCGTTGCGAAACTTCCTCAGAGCATTACTGAGCCGCCTCCAAATGTGCGTTTTTAGATTTCTTTTCAGAAATTCGTTCCAGAAGTTGCGAAAACCATCTAGCCACCCTAATTAAATGTTTTCGCATCAAAAAACATCCCATTATTCGTGTTTTACCCATAAGTAGGCATACGCATTTTTGGCACGCTCAACCCTTGGTTTCATACGAACTTTGTGAAGACTTCGTGGTCGTCGCATTAATTTCGCATCATGAAACGTTTTTTTTTTTTTTTTTTTTTTTTTTTAAACCTGTTGAACAGTTTCATAAATGCAATTTTAACTGCTATTCCCATTTAATATCCCTTGACATTTGTTTTTTGGAACCAGCTCGTCTTAAAATCAAGTGTTTTCACCCGTACAGAAACAAAATTTTTCCTACCTGCTTGTCTTTGTGGTCCTTACATGCCGGGGAGTTTTGAGACAGCCCTAATTGATCAATCTCTATCTATTCATATTTTCAGCTTTATGACACTAAGCTATTTATAATACAGGGTGGTTATAATTCAAGTTACCATGTATAGACCTCTCTAGTGACCGTTCTACACATCGGATTTCGATGAAACTTGGAATATAGATTATATAGACCATGGGGAGTAGGATTATGCAATTAAAAAAAAATAGTTCAAAAATCTACTGTCAGGGTAGAAAATGCGCATGAATCAAATAAGACGGAGACTGTGTCACAAAATCGATTTTATTTACAGAATTTGTTTAATGTGCATTACATCTGCGTCAATCACGTGTTCAAAACGTGTTATAGCGTGAGCTACAGGGTGCAACTAAGGGTTTCCCTATCAATAGCATAAACCTGGCCCCTTATGCTGTCCTTTAATTCAGTCACTGTCCGTATGCTTTCACCATAGACCCGATCTTTCAGGAAGCCCCCAAAACCAGAAGTCACACGGATTTAGGTCCAGCAATCGTGGGGGCCATGCTGTAGGAAAATGTCTAGAAATCGTCCTGTCGTCACCGAAATGCATACGAAGCAGTGCCTTTACTGGACGAGCAATGTGAGGTGGTGCACCATCTTGCATAAAGACAGTTGAGTCCAAACACGCTCGTTGTAGCAAATCAGGAATGACTTGCTGCTGAAGAAGTGCTCAATATCAGGGACCTGTGACGGATTACCTTTTAGGACCTTAGGGCGGGGTCTCCTCGAAGAAATAGGGCCCGAGGATGAAATCACCAGTGAAAACACACTATATGGTAATGTAATCGGGATGCAGTGAATGTTCATACACAACATTGTTGTTGCCGGATGTTTTACGTGTGTAGAGCGCCCTCTAGCGTCGATTTTTGAACTATTTTTTTATTGCACAATCCTGCTCCCCATGGTCTATATAATCTATATTCCAAGTTTCATCGAAATCCGATTCGTAGAATGGTCACTAAAGAGGTCTAAATAGGGTAACTTTAATTATAACCACCGTGTAAGTCGTGGCGTTTTTTTCAACCAACAACTTTCCCTTTCTTTCAAATTCTTTAAGTTTAGTACCCAACGACATAACTTAAAATAGAATGTGACGTCCCCAATAGTTTGCTAAGCATTTATATCGTTATATAGTGAAACGTGCAGACCAAAAAAAAAAAACAAATTTTCCTTTTATGAACACACAAAAGTAATTGTAATAATAAATTTGTGCGTATAAAAAGGATGTCTAAATTCAAACTTCATTCTATGAGTACGAAATTCCTACGTATTCAAAAAATTAGTAAAAAAAATTCGTTCACCATTAGTTTCCCAGTCATTAAAATTGCATAACTTTAAGACCAAATGTAGCCACGATTTGGATATTTTTCTTTTGTCCCATATTTGTTTGACTATCATTGAAGAATAATAAATATCAGCAAAAGATATTTATGCTGGTACTTATTTTTATACTTTAAACTAAGCCCTGTCAATAAAATAATTATTTATCTCATCTTGAAACAATCAAAAGACGCTATAATGAAATTCTAAATAAGCGTATTGATTTAAAATTTAATCCTTAATGCATTCAACTTTTATTTTGCAATTGATTTCACCCATTGTAATCTAATCTTTGCTTATATTCAGCCTTTGTTCTCAGAAGGAAATAGAATTCTATTATAAGATTGTTCGTTTTAAAGGAACTATGCAATAAATATTTGTAAGTTTATCATTTTTTTAAATTTCATTACCGCTTTCCGTTTTTAGTAATCTATAGAAGTCCAAATTATTTTTAAATTATTGCTGCATGAAATGAGCTTTTAATTAAATTGGAAAATGAAATGGATTTCCCAAAAACGTTTGAACACTTTTAGGATTAAAACTAAATTTGGTCTTTAATTAGTTTTATTTATTCTTTGGTGATACTCGCTCATAATTTTTACATCAGAAACGGATTTAATTGGGAGCGCATCAAAATAATGAAATACTTTGCTTGATTTATCATGCACTTTTGGTTCAAAAATTTCAAAATTTAAAAAACATCTTTTCCGCTACTGCTTAATATTTGAAGTTAAAATGCTATTTTTAGAGATGAATGAGTATTAGGTATGTTTACTACAGTTAATTAAAATTATTCCAATAAGATAAGACAATACAACTTCCACATCTAAAACACTAAATGCAATTTCTGTAATTAAATCTTTCATTAAATGTGCGTGTACATTTCTTTTGGAAGGACAAAATCACTCATTTGCAGCTTTCCAAACAATTGACGATTTCAATTTTTAAACTATTGTTTTCTCCAAATTTTATTGCTATTTGTTTAGTTTCTTGATGCCAGGAAATACGTTCTAAGAGATATTTAATCATTCAAGAGCATTTACAGAAGTCACAGGTTATTTTTTTTAAAGATAAATCGGTATTTAAATATTTTGTCAAAAGTTGACTGTGTATTGCTAATAATCTAAAAACCCAAAAAGTCACACGAATAATGCTTTTTATTTTCTTAAAGTATGTATTAACCTTTGAGTATTTTTTTAAAACCAAAGTATTATTTAAATTATTGAGTTGGGGGTAAATTTCTCTATAGATTATTATAGAATTTAATAAATACTTTTGTGGTACATTTCTATCGATTAACGGTGAAAGTGATGTTCTTTTTTTAGATTAAAATAGTTTCTTATCAGAATAGGCTATTGCTAGTTTAATCATCTTTTGCCAGATTCCGATAAATTTTTTTCAGTAATTTCCCGATTGTTTTAGCATCTGAAACGTTACGTTTTCGTTGTAAGTGTTTTCTAACTTTTTTTTTTCAGTAATCTTAATATTTTTCATGACTTGCCAGTTTTTTGGTTACTTTTTGATTTAGTTAATAGGATCAAAGACAACATGGCGCCTGATATTGAGACTTTTATTTAATGCTATCAATATTGCAAATGTGCATACGTGTACAATCTTTTTTTTTTGTGTGTGTGTGTGTTAAAATATTTTCTCTGCTTTTTTTGTTATTTGAGTCATTTCAATTCTTCCATTGCAATTTCTTAACGTCTTTACCGACGTGTATTTCAGCCGCAGTTTTGTAAACATTGATCTTGCGTTTTTCGCAATTTTAAAGTAATCCTTCTTTATTTTATCCTTTTTTTTTTTTTTTTTTTTTGCTGTGGAAGGAAAAAAAACTCTTTACCTGTCATTACTTTCACGACTGCAGATTTGGTAGTGTTTTTTAAAACAAATTGTAACCTACAAAGGAGTTTTTCATTCTATTCACTGTCAGATTCAACTTAATTAAGATATATAGATGTGTAGTGGGAATCATTAAAATAGGTATCCGCAACGATCTTTAAGAAATGAAAGTTTTATACTTACTCTTGATTTTGTCACACGAATTAATATATAGATATCATGAGTATTTTTCAAAATCTTTATTCGCTAGATCAGCAAACATTACTTCTGTAAACCTTAATGTAAAGTTTTCACAACATTAAAAACTTGTTTAGTTAAGACACTTTGTATTAAAAACATATTTATTTGTTACAGCTTGAGCAATGTCGGATGTTTAAAAAATAAGCAAAATTTTCAGCTACTAAATGTCTGACTAGAGTTCATTTCCACCCTAAACTATATACTAACTATTTATAACAAATGAATCATTATATGCAACAAACCTTGAGAGTTGACAATGTGCTGCTCACCTATGTGAGAATTGTGGTCACGTTTACTTTGCCCTGTTGGTATCTAATTTAAAAATAAGTCTACATATTGAACTAAACATCGAACAAAAACGAAGCAGGTATATTATCGTAACCGAAAAACAATAATTATTATATTATGTTCAGTAATTTTTGTTGAGTGTAGCAAATCAATGTTATAAATTATCATTATAGTATCTAGCAAGACATTCATTTAACTGTCCCAACGTTATTAAGAAACTCAAAGAATTGGTGAAATTGGTGAACTGTATGCAATGATTTAAAGAGTCATGACCCCTTACTCGATTACCGTACACATCGGACTCGTATGTATACAATATTCTCAAGAAGTCAAATGGTAAATTTAGATTAGGCTATTTATTCTTATAGAAGACTTAAGCAATGCTTTTTTTTAGTGTATTCTTCCACAAAAAACTAGTTTAAAGTAAGGAGTTTTTTTTTTTTTTTTTTTTGTACGCAATTTGATGTCACGGGTAAAAAAAAAAAGTGTTTATCTACCAAAGAACTTCAAAAAACTTTTGGCCGAAGAATAATTGATTTTGTCTCTGAAAAGTAAAAAAAAAAAGAAAAAAAACATTAATTTTACGCAATGTGTTTTCATGGATTTTAAGAAAAAAATTGCACCTGTGAACGTTGACATTTCTTTATAAAAAGAGCTAAAACAACGGCGAAGTTATTGTTACTTAAGTTACAATGCGTATTCTGGAGCGAGTGGAAATACGGTGTTAAGACAAATATTATATATATATATATATATATATTATATATATATATATAATATATAAAGCTTTTTCACTTATTACCACTCTTTAGGTAGTACGCTTCTAACTCGAAAATTTCAGTTATTTGCTGCTTTAGTCTGCATACATCCCCTAAGGGCATATGTACGGACTTCTAAGAAATTAGTCTCGGAGAAATGGAAATACCCAACACCTTGTCTTTAACGAAATAACAATGGAAAATGTGACAAGAGATTAGATCTGGGGACCTCAGTGACCAGCACAACAACTGCATATTATTATGACCCAGTACGACGCATCTCGCAATGAGGTAAAGTATTTACCCCGAACACGACACCTACTGTAAGAGGTTTTCAGTTGCATCTACAGGGTGTTCAGGCAAAGGATATTTAAAAATTAAATATCTCGGAAACAAAGGACGATATTGAAATAAAATAAACGTTGTGTTTATTGTGAAACCCATAAAAATCATAAGCAGGAACTCGGAAATTAGTTTTAAAAAATTCCAACAGGTGGCGCTGTCGCTGTAATTGCAATCGAAGTCTATATAAATAGTACTGCGAAGAGGTTAGTTGTGTCAGCAGTCGTTTTAGCCCCTCAGATATGCTTCCATATACGCTAGAAACTATCGTCCAACCTCTTCGCAGCACTTTTTATGGAGACTTCTATTTCAGCAACAGCGTGCAGCGCCACCTATTGGCAATTTCATAAACTAGTTTAAAATTTTCCCGAATATGATTTTTATGGGTTTCACAATGAGCATACCGTTTGTTTTATTCCAATATCGTCATTTGTTTTCGAGATATTTAATTTTTTAACCAGGGAGTCCTTTGCTGTACACCCTGCATATAAAACTTGAACTGTTTTAGCTTCAGAATGTTTGTTTTAGCTAAATAAATTAATTGCAGTATACATACTACGTTATTATTTCTATCCCCTTCAATATGATGCAACCGGCATTTTCTACTTTATTTTTCAGAAAGGTAATTAATGATTTGGTTAACAATAAACTATTTATTAAATTGTTTTTTTCTTCAACTTAAACATTTAATTCACCAAATAAGGTTAAGATTAATTAAAGGCCACTGCAGGTGTACTCCAAATCGTGGCATAAAATAAAGCAATACATCCACGAGGCTTTTGTTTTTGAATTAAGCATTTATCTTATTTTTCATCAAAATGTGATCGTCTAATTTATCTCAGTGATTGAGATTACAAATTAGTAAGATCGTTAATTTATCGAAATGTATTTCGTGCACAGTAAGAAATTTGATAGATATCAATTCAATTAGTTATCTCAGCAACAATAATCTGATCGCTTCGAGTAACGTATTCTAGACATGTCGTTTGTTCCAACGGTAAAGTTATTAAGATAACCTAAAACTTAGAAATTAGTTTGGACTTGTACTAGTATAGAACCGATTCCGTATTGCAAAACGAACTGATATGTACCAGGTGGTTATAAAATAAGCAACTCTATTTGGAGATGTCTGTATCTTGAAGAGATAAACTAAATGAAGCAAAAATTGGTACATTTTCTATTCCGGTAGAAGGAAGAAGAATGGAATAGTTAAAAAATGGTTTCTACAATCGCAAACAGATGACTCTGCTGCCTACTACTAGAAAGGTGCTGCGAGTACAAACAATTTTAATATCGAGAAAAGTCATGGATTAGTCATTTTTGCTTGGTTCTTATTATTTTGATGGATAACAGGCTTGTAACATATTCGTTGACTGCGCAACGGTGCTTGGACATGTCGCAAACATTTGTAGTTCCTCAATGCGGTCGTTTCCAAAATTTAAAAATTATTTTTTTCTAAAAGAGCATACTTAAAAACATAGAAGCTGACCATTTTTTAAGTAACTTGTTAAAGTTTAATATTTAAAAAAATACTTAAATCGGAGCGCTTTCGCTGTTTACGGTTTCTGCCGATGACATCACAAATGATGAAATGCCATTCTTTGTTGCCATTCGCAGAGCAAAATATTTAATTCGCACCTTTACTCACGTGTATTGGCAACGATATGGTTGATAGCAAGCGTAGAGCGAAACATTTAATTCGCTTCTTGATTATCATAACGTGGAAACGTGGTAGAAAGATGCGGGAAGTGCATCATTTGTGACGTCATCAAGACCATGCCTCGTTTGAAAAATCGGACATTTTAAAAAATTCATTTAAAATAACGGTTAAGAAAATGAAAGTATTTTCTGGGTCCATGTTTTTTTTTTGCTCATTCTATCCATTTTAATGACTAAAAGTAGCACTTTTGACTGAAGGAAACCACCCCATTCCGCAAGTACAGTGTCCTTAGTTGTCACGTTTTAACGGCAAGCATACATTTATAATTAAAAATTTTTATGATTCTGACGGTTCGATGCAGAAAGTCAAACCAAAGAGAAGAAAAAATATTATGCCTAGTGAAAAAAAACAAAAAAAAAAAAAAAAAAAAACACGTATTACGTATGGTGAGAACATTCTTTAAAATTTTATGCATTTAAATGACTTATTTAAGATAAGAAACTTATTCAATATTGAAACTAACGTGAATAAAGAATTTTAAATTCTCTCTTTCAATGTCTAAAAATGAAATAAATCTGTAAAAATTAGTATAAAAAAAAGAAGTCATAGTGGATACATTGCAACTAAATTTTTCTAGTTATACTGCGTTTGGCACGATGAACTTATCATTTCATCATAAATGAGCAGTAGTAAAACGGATCGAAAACGGACGTGGTGTCATAAACTTTCAACATTTGGAGACCAGCCAAAGTCGGTGACAAAAATTGTTTTTTTATGTAGCGTTTTTTGTCTAATTAAATAAAGATTAAAGTGTGAAACGCAATTAAATTATCAATAACTTTTTAACTGCAATTCACATTTCATCATAGTATACTATTTAATAAAGATTTTAATGTATCTACATTTTTTAAAACTTTGCTACTCACATATTCGAACCGGTTTTACACTACGTTTACAGCAGAATTTTGTGCTATGCTATCGAATCAATTTGCTCTTTAAATGTTTAAAAAAAATCAAAAATATATATACAGATCTATATAAATTCTAAATATGATGAACTTTGATGGGACTTTCTTTAAAAATATGCAGTAAACATTGCCAACTAATTCTGAGGATCACAACGATATTTATTCTCCAGAATCACATTTTTCAAGAATCACTGAATCGTTCAAAGACTGATGAACTGAACATTTCCTTCTGAAAATTTAAATGTATTCCTTCATTGCTATTCCTTCACAAGTTTCGAAAAGTGATGCAAAATTTACCGTTTCATCGCACGGTTTACCGCACTTCTCAAACTAGTGTTTTTGCTTTGAAGGTGCTTTTTGTTTAAAAAATACTTGAGAGAACCTAAATATCTAAAAATATGTAATGCCATATGAATATCATAGGAAGGAAAACAAACGACGCAATCAACGATGCGTTTTAAAAATTTTGGTTTCTTTTTAGACAGTTTTTTTATGTTTTCCTTTTTTAATTGTCTTGATATTTTTCAGGACGGCATTTTTTTCCAGAATATTGTATTCATTAAGAAAAAAAATCAGATACCATTTGTAACGTATAGTTTTACTTATTTACTATATATAAACGCCTGTTTGTGAAAATTGCAACACCATGAAGGAAGCATCATAGTTGAATGAAATTTAATACACAGTTGAGTAGTAATGGTACAAATAAATGATTACATTTTCAAACCAAGCATACAATAAAAAGAGATAGAAATTAGTATTTTGTGTGGCCACCACGCGCCGCAATAAGAGCTGCTACACGACTCGGCATGGAGTGAAACAAAGCTTAAACATCTGTCTGCGGATGAGTATTCCATATTGTTCGTATGCGCAGTCAAAGTTCGTATGTCGAAGCAACAGGACGAGGATCACAAGCGAGACGCCACCCAACGAAATCCCACACACGTTCAATCGCTGACGTATCCGGGAAATATGTAGGCCAAAGAAGAAACTGTACCTGCTGCGAATCAAGGAAGAATTTGACAGTCCTGGCGACATGTGGACGGGCATTATCCTGCTGGAATACAGCCCCCGGCAAAAATTGCAGGAAAGAAAGAGCCTATGGCTGTAAAACTTCGTTTATGGGCCACAAATCATGGTGCCACAAATTGAAGCGGGATTCGTCGGAAAAGACGACCAGCTCCCAATCAGAACGCCAGCTCCTATGCACAATGTCCCATTGTAGCCGCAGGCGGCGATGGTTTTGCTTGAGAGGAATCCTGTATAAAGGATTCCTTTTGCGCAGCCCACGCTGCAGCAGACGTCTCCGAACTAATGAAGCACACAATGTTGACCACTGTGCTGCCAGTTGTTTAGAAGAAGCTGTGCAGTCCGTCAGCGCCATACGCACCAGTTATCTGTCACCGCGAGCTGACGTCACATTTCGGTGTCCATTCCCGGATTTCCAAGCTGACGGACCCTCGTCCGTCTACTGCTTCCAAACACGCATAATTGTGCTTCTGTTACGCTGCCCACGAGTGGCTACTGCACGATAAGACAATCCAGCTTCACGACGGCCGACGATTCTGCCCCGTTCAAACTCCGAAATTTGCTCCAATTTCGCTTTCTTTCGTCGAAGAGGCATAGTAAAGATTCAGTTAACGTTTATTTTAGAATATAACCACCGATAATCATACACGCTTCGCTACATCAGTATATTTATATTCGGTTCGATCCGCCGTTCAGAGGGCGCTGCTAATCATACTCATGCGCTACCGGTCTGCAATTCTAATCATTTGCATATCATGCCCTACTTTACATTTCCTGCAATTTATTTTCAGCTCACTCGCGTAAGTTGTTCTTGGTGTTACAATTTTCACAAACATGAGTATGTATATATGTCCTCCAAATTCACCTCTTCACGCATTTTGAGCCAAACCTTAGTTTTTTTTTTTTTTTTTTTACTTTTCGTTTTCATAAATAAGAAAAAAAACTTTAATAACCTTTCTCATGACAAAGAAAGCTACTTGAAACCAGTTTATTACCATTAAGTCCTGCTGAAGAGGGAAATGTTACATCATGGAACTTTACAGTGTCATCTTCAACTAGTAACGAAGCATACACAAATGTTCAGAAACATGCGGAATTCTTCGAATGTCTTCTGCATGTTGCCCAGTCTTTTCTCACACCAAATATAAGTACAAATTTTACCACAAGTGTTTTAAGATAATTTTATTACATCTATCCCGAACTGCCAATTACCCTATCTGACCATTTTCATAAAATAGGAATTTTCAGATTTACCTTTAACAATGATTACATTTGTGGCAGTTGGAAGCAAAAGGCTGTAAGTGAAATAAATAAAAATCTGGAGATAACCAGTATAAATGGCACACTCTTGTGATAATTAACGAAATCAAGTCATTTTTTTTTTACAAAATCACCTTTATTTACGTATTTAATTTATAAAATCAAAATTACCGCTTAGTGTGCTCCCACTCCTTTTTGTCCAGAACCAACATGAGAACCATTGCATAGAACCAAATAGAGTTTTGAACTTTTCTTTAAATTCTTGATCTCTTAATAGTCCAGTCATTTAAATTTAAATTAGGTAAGAATCTCGGAATTCGAGATACTCAGCTGTAAGTTTGTAAATACTTGTATATTGACACCCTAAAAGTTGCCTCAAAACCTACATATAGTAGGGTGTACGCAACTATTAAATTTCAAATTCAAAGGTCACAAAAATCGTTTTTTTGCGTTTTTTTGTTTGCAAATATCTCATTTCCTATGGGTTTTTTGCTGTTTGTATTTATTGTCAATATTGTAGAATACAAAATTCTCTACAAATTTTGTTTAGAAAAATTTTTTATACGGTGAACCCTTTTCGTCACAGGATCACTTCAGGTCAACCGGTGCCTCCGGTCGAAAACGCGCCATATATAGCTGATGAACTATCTATAAATCAATGATTATAAATATTTGTCAATTTGTATTAACTATTATATTATATTTTATCATTTTCTTCATGCATTAAATGATGATGCGGATGTTCTTATTGTTGAAACTGCAATTGAAAAATCAAAGTCTGAAAAAACTGCAGTTATAATAGGACAAGATATTGATTTACTTGTCATTTTAATTGAGCGTACACTGTCTTACGAACAAGAAACTTTCTTTAAAAAAGTTGGGAAAGGAAATGTAAAAGCAGAGACATACTCGACTAAATGTTTTGATAATTATCCTCATTCCAAAATACACATTTTATTTCTGCACGCATTAAGTGGCTGTTGCACAACTTCTGCACTTTTTAAAAAGGAAAAAAAATCATTTTTAAAAGTTTCCAAAACCCCCTAAACACCCGAATGCAACCAAAATGGAAGGTGTACAACTAGACCCCACTAGGAATCTACGTACCAAATTTCAACTTTGTAGGACATACCGTTCTTGAGTTATGCGACATACATACACACATACAAATACATACGTACATACAGACGTTACGAGAAAATTCGTTGTAATTAACTCGGGAAACTTCAAAATGAATATTTCGGGCGTCTATACGTTCTTAGGTACATATGTACGTGTGGTCGGGTCGAAAAAAAAAAACTTAACATTCATTTGGGAGTGAGTAAAATGGAAATTAAAGCCGATTTTTGAGTGAAAATGTTTTCGCGAATACAATACTTCCTTTTTTGTAAAAGGAAGTAAAAATCGAAAATTAAGAATTCCTAACCTGGTTCCATTTATTCGCACAAAGGTGTAGGTGAACACCTCCTCTGTTTTGCGGCAAGAGTAATAGTAAAGTACACTAGTAAAACTCTGATAGGTTCCTCTTTAAAGCATGATTTCGGAAAAAAAATAATAAAATCCTGCGTAAGACGTTATCTTCAATGTCGTTTTACTCAAATGTCCACTTCCATCACTTGGCTTCCATCCCTCCATTTTACGTTTGTTATTAAACTATCTAAATATATTCATCTTGAAACGTAGCAACGTGTCTTGAATGAATAATTTTACTGTCCCATGACGGCATTTAACTCGATGACTAAGACGATGGGATTTCATTGTACCTAATTAAGCTTTAATTGCGACATTCATTTCTCAGACTGCTTGACGGGTATATTTAAAGGCACTACGTAACTTCTTGAATGGCGTTCAGTTTTGTCACCATGGTGCGTTTCAGCTCTTTAACTTTTAACTGTCTAGACATTATTTGTCTATTTTAAAGCGTTCAGCGCTAATATAGACGGAAAACTTTCTAAAAATACTTACAGAAAATTTAACTTTCGCACATAAATTAATGGTATATTTAATTATTACCATTTTTTTCCTTCAAAAAAAAATATATATATACATATATATATACTAGTGGTACCCGCACGGCTTTGCCCGTAATAGAAAAATTAAAAGGTGTTTTGGTTCGCCTATATATTTACAAATAATGTATGGTGAATTTTCTCGCCAATTGGCTTGTACCCATGTTACAGTTCGACGTTATGATAATTTCGTGTCTCGCCAATAGGCTTGTGCCCATGTTACGGTTCCACGTTATGCTAATTTCGTATTTTACTCGTCCATCCTATGATAATTTTGTTCTTAAAATTGGAATAGAAAAAGAACCACATCGAATTTTTGAAAAATTGCTTCGAGGTGCACACCCCCATGCTACAAACTAACTTTGTGCCAAATTTCATGAAAATCGGCCGAACGGTCTTGGCACTATGCGCATCACAGAGATCCAGACATCCTCCGGACATCCTGACAGAGAAACTTTCAGCTTTATTATCAGTAAAAATGTATATAAAAGCATTTCCCTGATAATTTTGAAGACTTCAAATAACTATCCATACACTTAGTACTCTATAATGATTATTTTACTAAGTAATCGTTGAAGAATAGGTATGGGTCAATAGGGGTTAAAGTTGGGAATGCAGTAATGAAGGAATAAGTAAGCAATTTGTTATAGAATTTGTGGACAACACTAATAAAATGAAATTGCCGGAGAAATATTTCTAAAAGGAAACCCATGAACACACATAACAATTAAGTTTTTTTAAGGTTTCCAAGCATATGTTAAATAAAAAAAATGTATACTTCATATGATCATGACTTACATAGAACCCCTGACATCATTCAATTAGTAAGTAAAGTAACAACCACTAAAACTAATTCTTGTAGATGTTTTGAAAAACGAATAGTTTTAAAAACGATTCAGTTCCGACTTTTTTTTTTTCTTTTGGAGGAATGAGACTAGAGACTAATTTTTTTTTACATAATAAAACTTTTCTACAGTTTAATATGTAAGTAGAAATACAACAGAATACCATTGAAATCAAGTGTGAAAAGCTAACTTCAAATTATGGGCAGATATATTTGAGATGTTGTTAAATGTTATGACTTTTATCCATCGTTGTTTTTTTAAGGTGCTGTAAAAAAAAAATAAATAAAAATAAAATAAAATAAAAAAAAACTCGCAGAAGCAGTTTTCCACGTAACTTTATTAAAAATAAATAAATCATCAAAACAATAAAAATAATAATATGAGTAAAATTTTAGCAATCAATCAATTTAATCTCTTTTAAACTGACCGCCCCTTGCAGAGTCCGCTTATTGAAGTTTTCAGCCAAGGGCAGCAAGTCCTTAAATCAATCCTATTCTCTCTAGAGAGTCTAACTTTTTATGTAGTTTAGGGGAGACGTTAGACTCTAAAATATGTCATATAGTGTAATCCATGGGATTGAGGTCTACGAGTAAAGCGTCCAAACTGCAGAAGATATT
This sequence comes from Uloborus diversus, assembly GCF_026930045.1. Taxonomy (NCBI): domain Eukaryota; kingdom Metazoa; phylum Arthropoda; class Arachnida; order Araneae; family Uloboridae; genus Uloborus; species Uloborus diversus. Next base: position 7,091,698 of record NW_026557765.1, read on the forward strand.
CTGACAGAAAAATACGCTTTGCGCCAATCTTGTCATTTCGGCCGTATGAACTGGGCGGTCATTCCAAGCTCGTCAGCTTGCGAGATCGCGATTCTCGCTCACGTGATCAGTTGTGATGTAGAAATGTCGCAATGTAGTGTTCTAATTTACTCGAACTTAGCTTGGGGCTAGGTTCGAGTAGATTAGAATACGACTTAGCGACATTTCTACGTCACAACCGATCACGTGAGCGAAAATCTCGATCTCGCAAGCTGACAAGCTTGGAATAACCGCCCTGGTGCGGAGTCTGATTGAAAAATCCAGTCTACATTGCCGAAGTGCGCACACACACACAAAAGTTTTTTTTCACCGCTTGTGCTAATTACACCACAGAGCTGATTTCGGATTTCAGCGATGTTCAACTATTGCTAAAGTGCTTGAAATATCTACAGATCAAATCTTATCATCATGGGAATTAGAAGTTGGCTGAATGGTAAATCAGTGAAAGGACTTGCGGCCCAGCTTAAATGTTTCTGGTATCTTTAGAATCAAACTAGTTTGTTTTCTTCAGCAAAAGGCTGAATTTTTTGAAACTTGTAAATCTTCTGCCCGAACTCTGTTTTTGCTCTAAGTCGCACTGATCAATTACATATCACCCCCCGCCCTTTCCCCTTCTCACAAACGATTTCATTGAACTCACTTTTAGGTGGTCTGATGGCTTTTGAATGAATTAATGGAAAAGATTTATAACCGTTTTTGTACACTTCTTAGGCATCGACTATTAGTTCCAAGCGACTTGAAGCGACATCTTAAGTCAAATATTGTCTGCAATGGCGCAACAAGCAAACGAACGGCCGTTCTCTTTATTTAAGCAACTTTAAAATAGCAGGTGCTTTGATTAAAATCGTAAAAAAAGCGAAACCCTTACATAAACTAGGTTTTGGAGTATAAATTATTTTCTAATAAAAAAATAAATAAAGATAAAAATAAAGACAATCATTAAAAAGAACTGAATATACTTCAATTCTAAAGACGCCAACTTTGTCCGAGTTGTTGTGCCGCATCCTGTATATCGTTGTTTATATATCGTTGTATAAATTATGTTGTGCATTTTTTTCCCACAAATTTATCATTATGCGAAAAGTATACGCATAGTTAGTTTCAGTACTTAATTTAGAGCGACTTTCTATTTAGTTTGTTATGGTTTTGATACATTATGCTTGTTTATGTTTTCTGGACAACTTGATGGATGAATAATTTAGTTTTAGAGGCATTTTGAAATGTAAAAATATCAACAACAAAAAAAAAAACCTGTTGTACTTAATACTATTTTTGCCGTGGGATGATAAAGAGCAGAATCTTCAAGTTTTTAATTTTTAATTTTTATTTTATTTATTTATTTATTTATTATTATTATTATTTATTTTTTTTTTTGCCTTTTTCCATCCATTGTACGAAAGCTTTTTTTAACATGCTTGATTATTTGGTTTCTGCTGAAAATAAAGCACTAAAAATAGCGTCAAACTTTAATATTTCCCTATTTTTAGCATGGAATCCAAAAATATCTTCTCTAAATATCTCAAAAACTTGCATGCTTTGTGTGTCTTGCACTATACAAAAATGTTTTTGCTTCGACCAGCAAAGAAAGATACACTAAGTACTTACTTATATTAATGAAATGCTTAATGTTTTGCATCACTGTTTGTTTATGTTATAAGTTAAAAGAAAAATTGCTAAAATGAACAGGTAAGAAAAGGAAAACCTCAACTATTTATAATGCTTTCCCATAATATTAAGAATGGCAGATTTTTGAAACACTTTAAAATTTTCTTGTAACTATATACCTGTTCTATTCGTTACTGCAGCTACTTAAATATATAAAATACAGAAAACAGAAGCGAAAACAAAGATAAAGTTTTTGCACACTCTTTTAGAATCGATTGATATTTGCCTGCCAGAAGAATCGATATTTTTATTCCACTGAGGCACTATTTCAAATATAAGCACTACTCAGAGACAGATTATTTTACTGAATCCATTAAGCTTTAGACTAAAACTGTTTACAGTGAAGTTAAAAGTTGATGAATGTATTGAAAGTGCACCCTGATCAAAGCTCTGATTGACGTTATTTGCGTAACAGAGTAAATTTTAGAAATTAGGGACTGTTCAACTTTTTATAACGAACACTCGCAAAGTGAACATTTTACTACATTTCCATGTGCGCATCATTTAAAAGTCCTCCACAATTTTTTTTTTTTTTTGAAATTACGGTTTTTGGTAGCAAACATGTAAACCAAATACATGCATAAAACAAAAGGATTTCGCATTATGCAAATGCACCTTTTTATTCAAACACATTTCTATAAGATTCATCTAAACATATACGGAGTAAAAAATACAATTTTAATGAAACAGTAACTGTCAGTCAACGTGTTACAAATTGAAATAATTAAAATGTCACAAAAGTATGATATTAAACTTAAAAACTTGAGAGAGGGATGTACAAATAATAATATTTATACTTAAAAACAACAATTTGAGATATGACTAGTTTTAATAAACAAATCAGTATTTTTTTTTTCAAAAACTATGCTTAAAAAGCAGAAATAGGCAAATTCCGCTCATTTTAATGTTTATTTTTTAAATATATATGCTACATTATTTGCCACAAATACTTTTTAGCACAGAGCATATTTTTAATTTCCTGCAATAAGTTTCATTTTACAAGAATACTTTTTTAAATTAAATGCGTTCATACAAGTCAATGATAAAACAGCGAACAAAGTGAAATAACTAAATTGAACGGCATTTGATGACATAAAATTTTCTTACGGTTTGATAAGTTTCATTATCGGTTTGCAATTAAATAATAATCATAATTTCAGATGACATAACAAGATGAAAATTTTCCAAAATGTGAAATAAAGCATTCAGTAAAACCGTGTTGAACAAAGTGTAAATAATTCAATGAGTTGTTTTAAATTATCGTCGTCATCGTAATAATACAGTTTTAGCAGTTTTTGCACGACTCTTAAAATAGTTTCACTTTCAGAATAATGAGTTTAAGCATCTGCTTATTTCTTCGCAAGACTTGCTTTTGAACTTTAGCTTACAACTAGTCGTCACCCTTAAGCGTTTTAATAACTATGCAATTAAAACAAAAATGTTTTTAAGTTTTCTCATAAGCAATATATAATTGGGTAATAAAATGATTGGAGGTGCTGATTGCATGGACGATACATATACAGTAGTATCTCCTTTAAGGGACACCTCTAGTTAGGGGACACTTTTTCTGGTCCCAGTCCCTTTGAATAGGGACTTCCATGTATTTGCCTTGCATTAAGGGACACTCTATTTAAGAGACAATCACAGAGAAAAAGTACGAAAAATGTATGAATTAGAAATATCGCATATGCATTAGAATATCGAGTAATATATATGTATTAGAAATATCGAGTTTATTGGAATTCAAGGTTCTTCTTTTGTTCAAAAATTAATTGTTAAAAGTTTGTCTTGATATTAACATGCAAATGAACAAATAAGTATCTTAAAACTCTTGCGGAGAACTACATTTATCTTTTTCCGTCTCATCTGTTTTTACTTCCTTTTACAAAAAAGGAAGTATTGTATTCGCGAAAAAATTTTCACTCAAAAATCGACCTTAATTTCAATTTTGCTCACTCCCGAATGAATGTTGAGTTTTTATTTCGACCTGACCTCACGTGGATATGCGTAGGAATATACAGACACCCGAAATATCCATTTTGACGATCCCCGAGTTAATTACGAGTTTTCTCGTGACATCCGTATGTACGTATGTGTGTATGTGCTATGTACGCATGTATCTCGCATAACTCAAAAACGGTACGTCCTAGGAAGGTGAAATTTGGTACGTAGACTCCTAGTGGGGCCTAGTTGTGCACCTATCTTTTTGTTTGCATTCGATTGTTTTTAAGGCGGTCTTTTGCCCCTTTTTGGGAGGAAATCATTGTTAGTTTCGATGTAAACTCAAGTGGTGTAACAATTTGGCGGACACTTGGCAATATATCGCCGTCTTTTGGTCGTCAAGTTTTGTTGCCAACTTGGCGACAAATTTGGAGATTTTTTTTTAAAAATCTGTTTTCAATTGGGCCACTGTTGATGATATTTAGAGAGTAAACAATTGAATCACATTAAAATTGCCAATAATGAGGAAATGATATTAAATTAGAGTAAAAGGAAGTCATGTGATGCACACATCAGCTCGTTTCTTATGGGCTCACACCCCAAAGATATTGTGCGCCTATGACAAGCTTTCTAAAGAAAACTTGAAATATAACCATACTATTGCAGTTTTTCATTGTAAATTAAATGACATTCAACAACCCATGTGACACATTATTTGAAAATTGAAATAAATGGAAATCAGTTACAAAACTTCGATGCCACGAAATCGTTTATACAGTTTTAATATTAATTATTTTCCAGTTTGAATAGATCTGATTTTTATGTTGTGACACATTTTCAATAATTAATATTAAATGTTATTAATTTATGTTTAATGTGAAATTATATACACAGCAAGCATGAATTATTTTATATCCGAAGAAGGGACACCTCTATTTAAGAGACAATTTTTCCGGTCCCCTAAATGTCCCTTATTGAGAGGTTCTACTGTATCCTTCATTGACGTACGCGAACTAAATATTTTTTAGTTCCCGTACGTCAAAAGCTTTATGTACTTAAAAATGCATTAATATTGAAACAGAAACCCCATTAAGAGACAATTTGTCCGGTCTCCTAAATGTCACTTATTGAGAGGTTCTACTGTATCTCTCATTGACGTCCGGGAACTAAATAGTTTTTCAGAAAGTTTTATCTACTTAAAACTGGGTTAGTATTGCAACAGAAAACACATTATAAAGAACATTCAAGCACATTGTCTAAAGTAACTGTCAACATTTTAGAATTTCAATGCGTTTTTTGATTAACTTAACTAGACTTAGATTTTCATTATAAAAGTAGAAAATACAGTTTTAATGATAAGGAGGTTGATCATTGTACTGTATGATTACATTGTACTGCATTGTAAACTGTAGGATTATACGTAATAAGCAAACTAACTATAAAACAACTTATTACTAATGCGTATGAGGTAGTGAGAAGCAAAGGGATGTAAATGGCAAAATTAAAAATTTGGAGATAAACAGTACAAATGGTAGGTGAATCTCTCCTCTATCTTGGGGCAATAGATTGTACTAGTAGCCCTGGTAGTTTCTGCTGTACAGCATGATTTATAAAAAAAATCAATGAAATCCTACCTACGATCTGATCTTTAAACGCTTTTTACTCCAAATTTAAAACAGTGCAATTGCATCCTTTTGATTCGCACTGCCTCATATGTTCACCGCTTCATAATTAATTATTTTGTAATTCTCATACATGTAATGGCCAAACTCACTAATCGAGCAGCGATGTGACGTCACCAATAATGAAATTGCATGATGGCATTATTTAATTGTTAAAGCACCAAAATGTTTGTAAGTTATTTAAAACTTGATAATATTTCTTGGCAATGTTTAACATGCAAGGAAATGATTTATCTCAACAAGGCTGAACTGGAGCTGGTAACATAGCTGTTTCACTGGTAAGACTGTAATTTTAGGGGAATGAAGAAACTAAAAAGTGGTCAACAATGAACGCTATGTGCTGGAGGTTAAGGATAATCCACTGGGGTTAGTGTTAAAATTTCTACTATCAAAATATCATAAAATAGGCAATGGAGTCGTTTCCTAAATATTGAAAGTATATTTTTCTGAAAGAGCATGCTTAAAAACATTGGATTTGACAACTTTTTAAATAATTTGACAAAGTTTACTAGTTTAAAAAAATATTTAAGTCAGTGCGCAGACTCAATTTCATTTTCTACGATTCTGCGCATGATATCACAAATGATGAACTGCCATTCGCTGTTGCCATCCGGGCAGAGAGTGATATTTAATTCGCTTCTTGACTCATATGTATGGCAACGATTTGGTTGATAACAAGCGTAGAGCGCAATATTAAATTTGCTTCTTAATTATCATAACGTGGAATCGCAGTAGAGAGCAAGAGTAAGCGTTCAGTGCGCCAATGAAATACTCGACTAAGTTCATCATTTGTGACGTAATAAAGACCACGCAATGTTTGAAAATCGGGCATTTAAAAAAAAAAAATTAAAAAAAACTGTTGGGAAAATGAAAGTATTTTCTGAATCTATGTTTTTTTTTTTTTTTGCTCATTCTATCAACTTTAGTGACTAAAATAGTACTTTTAACTGAAGGAAACCACCCCATTGCTTTGTTCATATGTGGAAGCAATTTTTATCCGTATACCTTGACGGGCAATTTCGTAGTTTAAAATAAACGCATATCTGACCAAAAATAGATCTATTCCGCTAAGTTATAATGCAGACTGCGATAGATACCGACTTGTCACTGATTGGAAAATTGAATAAAATTGAATGTTAAAATGAATTATTTAAAATTGAATGAAAAATTGTTAGTTTTCTAAAGGAAAACATGGTGTCAACAATACCCAAACGTAAATGTAGCAACGAATGTGACATTAACATTCAATAATGTATATTCAAGTCATGTGGTGTAATCCACATTTGTATCCCTTATTTTCATTCGTTTTGATTTCGCGCAAGCGATTTTGTTTCGTTTCCCTTCGGAGCGATTTATCACCTTTGTCTGGGTCTGAGACAATATGCAAGTGATGACGTAAGAAGAGACAGTTTTGACGTACACAGAAGAGCCAAAACATAATGACCACCCCAAACTTTTTCAAAGAACTCGTCTGGATGACGTGGAGACCACATGATGAGGTGCGATTGGTATATAACTGGGGTTGGAGAAGGTAAGGCTTCATTCGAGCACTTTCTTTTGCAAGTTATGGGAAATGATAACAATCTTAGCGAATTTGAGAGCGGGCAGATTGTGATGGCCCAAAGACTCGAAACGAGTATCTCAGAAACTGCAAGGCTGGTAGGTTTTTCACGATCTGTCATTGTTAGTACTTATGCAAAGTGGGAAAAAGACGGTGAATTCAACAGTTTGCGTAAAGGTGTTGGACGGCCACGCGTCATCAAAGATAAGGGATGTCGGAGACTAGGCCGCTTGGTAAAGCAAAATTACAGGCAGACAGTTGATAAACTAACAGCTCAGTACAATGCAAGTGCGAGTAGAAGTGTTTCCAAACACACAGTTCAGCGGACACTGTTGGACATAGGATTGCGCAGCAGACGTCCTACTCGTGTGCCTCTATTGACAAATCATCATCACCAACTATGCCTACAGTGGGCCCGAAAACACCGAGATTGGCTCTTGCATGACTGGAAGAGAGTTGTCTGGTCCGACGAATCGCAATTTCTTGTCCACCACGTGGATGGTCGTGTCAGGGTTCGCCGTCTTACAGGAGAACAGTTGCTCCTATGTTGTTCCGTTGATTGTAAACAGGCTGGTGGTGGCGGTATAATGATTTGGGGGACCTTTTCCTGACATGCTCTGGCACCTTTAGTTGTGATAGAACATACCATGAAGGCTGTGGATTATCTGAACATCGTGGCAGATCAGGTGCACCCGTACATGGCGTCGGTCTTCCCTACTGGAAATGGCATCTTCCAGCAGGAGAATGCCCCATGTCACACGGCTAAAATTGTGCTAGAGATGTTCCAGAAGCATGCTGGAGAATTCCAATCAACGCTCTGGCCACCAAATTCACCGGATTTAAATCCTGTAGAACACATTTGGGATTTCATAGAAAGGCAGTTCAGATTTGAAACACCACCATGTTAAGATATATCAACTTTGCGTGACCGCTGTATTAACATTTGGTACAATCTATCTCCAGACGTTTACCAAGAGCTTTTAGCATCCACGGCAAGGCGAGTCGCAGCCGTTTTGCAGGCCAAAGATTGCACAACGCGTTATTGACTGGGTGGTCATAATGTTTTGGCTCATCAGTGTATGTAGCGTCATGTTTGTTTATTTTATTTTATTTATTTATTTTTACAAATGTGGATTACACCACATCATACTATTTTTTATAATGTGAAAAAGGGTTCCTTTAAATGTGAAGGAAGTGCTTGGTCCATCGGTGGTTCTTTTCAAGTTTATATTTTTCCTCTCATAACTCCTATGATCTTTGTGATAGCCAATACTTGTTTAACGGTGGAATTTTGAGCAATTAGCGAAATGTGATCGCATGTATTTCGGTCGCTAACTTTGAAATGAGATTTAAAGCAACGTTAAGGTGTTTTCATAGTAGATGCACCCATGTACCGTCATCGTTGATAGCACTGTTAAACAAAAAATAAGCTTCGGCGGATATCTTGGTATTTAACACTTGTAAGACAGTTAAGACATGCGGATAAAAAATATTCATCCCGTTTGTCTCACTCCCATGTTTTTCAGGTGTCTAACATTAACCATTTATCTAGTTTAACATTGTATCAAGGCAAACAACTCGTTGACAAGACATTAGATCTCATATTACTGAATAAATTACTAAATAACATGAACTATGTGTAGGGGTGCCCACCTTCCTAAAAGCAAGGGCACAGCCCCCTTAAAAGGAGTCGGTGCCCTCTATACCGTCAATGTTAATTTGAACAGGTTTATGTACATTTTCTGAAAATCTATTAAAGATAAAATTATGAATTTTTTTTTGTACCTTAAGTAGACTCTTTTCTCTATACTGAAGTAAATTTTACAGAAAGCAAGCTTAGTTTAAAAAAAAAATCTAATGTGTAGGGGAAGCTCGGGTAGTAACGGACACCCAAGCCATTTCAATCATAACACTTTTTGCTTTATTTGTAAAGAATAAGTTTTTACACTAAATTATGATGTATTAAGTTACCTAACATAAATTGTAACTGTCGCTAAAAAAAAACATGGAGTGGTATGTTTTTAAACAAATTTTTGTCAAACTCTATTTTTAGCCAATTTTAATTTTTGGAGGGTTGTATCGGACAAAACATTAAAATTTTGAAATAAAAACAAATAGTTCAGAAATAACATTTCAATGTGCAAAAAATGAAACGAACAAAGTAGTTGGTTACTTAGAATAGTATACACGTCTAAAAATGAAAAACTTTGATCTAATCACCCAAAGTACTTTTTGGGACTAAATATCTTTCACTAGCTTCTCTAATCTTCACTTTATTAAGTCCAACGTTTTCAATTGCTCCTTTCATATTTGTTTTTCATCCCATTTATGTCGTGATTCTTCCATTTCAACCTGTTGGACAAAGAAAACACCGCCAATATTTTAATTTAGTGCCAGTAACTTTGTCCGATACAACCCGACTGTAAAGCTACAGTTGTTTAACCACCACTAGGTTATTACTTAAGCTAGACATTTTTATAGCTCATAATACTTACATTAATATACTATCAGTCTAAAGGTATAACAATGAAACAATATAACTTAATCTATGTGTAAGTATATGCCCCAGAAGATAAGTTCGTGCACTGCAATTCTGTCAACAAACAACTAGCTTTGCACACCACAACGAACAGTTGATTTGAACCAATATGGCTTCTGTGGCTTTCTTCCCCAATACGGCACACTACGTGACACAGTGCGTGCTGCCCCTGGCGGCGGAATTAAGAAGCCGCCCTTGTCCGATACTACCCGCTGTCCGATACTAAACGACCTTCCCCTAAGTCACTGGATTTTTATCAAAAAATGCCATTTTGCGACACGAAATAAGCTTTATAAAAAAAAAAAAATCTTCGAATATGAGAAAATTTTACTTCAGTATATGCAGTTAGATGTATAGAATAGGTGGTAAATATGTCAAAGCCTAACAAAATTCAGTTTCTGAGAAAAAGAGGAATATTTAGTTTCAAAAATACCATTTCGAGATGTTGCAATTTAAAGGGGAAAATCATACCTCATCAAAATAGGTTTACATGTTTTTAAAGATTATTTTAACTTACTTCAAATTTGAGCACGATCAAGAAGTTTGTATCACTAAAAAGGTATTGAAATGGAGTTTCAAAATATATAGAAATCGAAAAACTGAATTTTAAAAGTATTTAGTGTACTGACTCCCCTTAATATCACAAATACCCCCCTTAAAAACAATAGTCCCCAAAAAGAGACGCCCCCCAAACCACGACTCTCAAAATGTCAATAACGTAGTTTGCGCCATGACCCCCCCACCCGCCAGGGAGAACCCCTGCCATAAAGCATCATCTCTTAAAGCTCTCGCCCAAGACACGATTCGCTCTTTATAGATATCCATGTTAGGAAGCAATGCAATGTGAAGGGGTGCTAAGCAGTTTTAAATGGCATTGTAGCTTATGGTACTAGTGGTACCAGCACGACTTTGCCCGTAATAGAAAATTAATAGGTTTTTTGGTTCGCATGTATATTTGCAAATAATGTGCGGTGAATTTTCTCGCCAATTGGCTTGTATCCATGTTATGATTCCACGTTATGATAATTTCATATCTCGCCAATTGGCTTGTGCTAATGTTACGGTTCCACGTTATGATAATTTCGTAATTTACTCGTCCATCTTATGATAATTTTGTTCTTAAAATAAAATAGAAAAAAAAACACATCGAATTTTCGAAAAATCGCTTCAAGGTGCACACCCCCATGCTACAAACTAACTTTGTGCCAAATTTCACGAAAATCGGCCAAATGGTATCGTTGCTATGCGCATCACAGAGATCCAGACATCCTACAGACATCCAGACAGAGAGATCTTCAGCTTTATTATTATTAAATATTGCAATTTCGGGGAGCCCTGAACTGTGCTTACAGTCAATGGGAAAATCAGGCATTGCATTAAAAGCAAAGAAAAAAATTCCAACCAAAAGGGATTACAAAATATACGTTTTTGTTTATATCTTGAAAACCTGACATGATAGAACAAAATAGTGTTCATATTTGTAATCAACATGAAAAATTGCATTAGAAAAAGCAAACATCATGCCAGATATTTAAGGACGCGCCATGCAAAGGCAAACAAATCCACAAAAAAACAAAGTTGAGTTAATCACTGATTTCAATTGTCGGCCATATATTTTATACGGTTATATATTATTCGGTAGTGTAAATGGATTCACTTAAAAAAAAAAAAAAGAATTATTATTTTAGAGCTTTGAAAATTGACGTTCTGTGCATAACTGAAATATCACAAAGTTTCAAATTTTACAACAACTCTGTTGATGTAACATTGCAAGTAAAAATTTTTTTGTAGAGTGTTTTGAGAGTTTTAACATCGGCTTTAAACCACAAGCTAGTGATATTTGCAGCTATTACAGCAGATTAGATTTGAAATTGAAACTGGCAGGCTGTATATTATTCCGTTAAGTTTTTTTGGGGGCTTTACTGAATGAAATGAGCAAACAAATTGTCCTGGCTAAAGAGACCATATCCCAACCTAGTTTATGCAAAAAAACACAGATCCACCTAGTTCTAGCAAAAAAGATCATATCCATTATTTAACATTAAATAAGTTAATAATTAGCATTTTTCTGACAAACCACGATACAAAATATTAACACTAGATAAAAACTGAACAATATTAACAACTTTTTGTGAGTGTTAAATCCATTAAATAGATAACAGATTTTTTTGTGCTTTCTCGAAAGTTTTTTAATTGGACTTGTTTGCTTTTGCATAGAACTTCCTCATTTATGGCTCGTTTATCAGTGTTAAAAGACAGCTTCTGGTTCTTTAACCATCTGTTATAACGGTAATAAAACCATGATATTTTAAAGCTGAACTTGAAGTTGCAGTTAAAAAAATATGCATTTTTAATTTAATTAAAAGCTACTAATCTTAATTTAATAAATTAAGGTTTAAAAAAATGCACAAAAACTATCGCATGCACGACTTTGATAAATTATGAAGAATCGAATTACGAATATGAATTCGTAAGCATAAAAAAACATCTGACGAATACATCCATAGCACCGAAGAAAAAAGTAAGAAACAGTAAGAAAACTAATTCAAACTTTTTGAAAGAAAATAGAAATAACTAAATTAGTTTAAACATTTTTTAATTCCACTTCTGTGATTTAATACTTTTACATCCTTTATAACAAAAAAAAAAAAAAAAAACATCTATCCATCTTTACAGAAATACATTATTAAGGGCAGTGAAAGTAAATAATATGGTAGCGAAAGCTAATTTATTTTATAATTTTCTTTTTGAGATTTTTAATTATGGCAATCAGTTTTTTTTTTAATTAATCAAATTACTTATCTCACAAATCGCAAAGGAATTCGTTACTTCTTTCTAAAGTATCATTTTTAAGAAAATTAAAATTACTCCTTCTGTTATAGAAATCACAGCTACTTTTGTTTTTATTTGTTTAGACATTTACAGAAAAAATATTTTATAGCTATGTGAAGAGTAATTATGTAGTGCCATCTGAGTTCAATTTATTAATTTCACCTTACATCAATTCGTTGCTGAGTAAAAGAAAAAAGCTTAAATGGTTATTTTGCAAGTAACCGTGTCTTTGGAATTGTATTTTTATATAAATTATTGCCTTGTAATACAGTAGCGCTCATTCATTGCGAACCCGTATAGAGCGATACTACGGCTATAACGTATTAGCTTTTTTTTAACGTTGTATAATAAAATGTTTAATTTGTATAACGAAAATATATGGATAACGACATTTTTATTTGATTCCTTTGACTTCAGTTTAAACGGGTGCTACGAAATATATATATATATACATACACAATCAAAAACAGGAACAAAACTATATACAAAAAACATGCATTGTATTTGAGGCATCCAGTGAGAAAGAAACAAATTTCTTTCTATATTTCTACCACAGAAATAAAAAAAGAATATTTTTAAAGGGAGGAAAAATGTCTCTAAAAATCTGTACTTGAATTAAAATTCTACTAAAACTTATCGTTGGCTTTTAAATCCACCTCGAATGTAAAATTCTTCATTTTATAAGGCTTCAGATACACTTTGTACGTAAGTCACATAAAACCCAAATTTACAACTCTATGAAGGTCCTTCAGCGAATAAAACATTCCTGAACGTAACTTATAGGATGCATTTCAAAAATGACCAGGATGCTTAGAATGCAAAGATGGAGGTGGCTTTGATTTCTTTGGTGATATCTTGAATACAAATTTGAAATGTGTAGACTTTAAAGGTTTTACTCAGGTAGCGTGTGTATAACGATTGATAAAACATTATGGGAAAAAAATCTGCTCAATTTAAAATTTAGTTAAAGTCGGTTAATAATACAAATTGTCTTTAAAAATTTCTTTAGAGTTTGCTGCTTTATTGTTTTTCATTCCGAACATGCAATGAGAAAATATTTTTGAACATAAACTCAGAAACAATATTTTGTATTTATTAATCATGAATAAAAATTTTAACTTTATGATTTAGTGATTAGTGTCTTGTTTAAGTTTTTTTAACCACAAGAATAATTTTATAACGAAAAGAAAGAAAAAAAAAACACATGTGTGTCGTTAAGACACGTGATATTAAATACAACTTTTGTGTATTACAGAGAAACATTTAAATTATTCGTCAAATTGCTTTTAAATGGCATAATTTGTGTTTATCATTCAATTACTTACATTAAATTACAGTATACATATGTGTCCCTGCGCATCTTTGTCGTACTTTTTAAGAAAATAAATTATTGGTTATGCACTAAATTAAGTAATTAAAACTCTCGATTTTAAATTGTCTGATAACCGTGAGGATATAATCTATTCTTACTCCAGGAACCGTGTTATTTTTTTTTTTTTTTTTACTTTTTGTACTATTCATTACCACATATTCTTTCACGGCACGCTACTGTCTTTCTAAACCTGCTTTAGATATTTCGCAACAAAACTATATGTTTTTATGAAGAAAATAAAATTTTAAACAATGAGAACACGAATTGATACTTAAGGTTATAAGAGACGATCAAATGAGTAAAAATCGATCAATCAAACGGTTTTTAACGTATTATATTGTTAAAAACTTGATCTTTATCTGAACGGAAGAAAAAAAATCTATGGGGAAACTGCCGAAGTTATGACACTTTTTGTGGGGCCGCGCCTCTTTTTTTTACTAAAAAAAACATATAAAAATGCGTATACAATACATGAGTAAAAAATGCATGTAAGGTTTTAATTTTTAATTCCAATATCTAATAAAATCGTAAGTTGCATTAAAAATTAAATTGTTTATTCAATAATGAAATTTACAACAGTAAAACAGAAAAACTTAATTTTTTACATAATTACAAAATTCAAACCGTTCCAGTGAAACGAATTATTATTTATATTAGCTGAAAATTTTATAACAGTATTTAAGAGGTTTGTCAACATTTTGTTGGGAAAAGATTTTTTGTTTGGTTAGTTTTGCGGAATATATTTGCTATATTTTATTAAAATACGGACATATTTTACCGAAAACGTCTAGTTTTCGGTTTTTTTATATTATTTATCTTTACCAAAAAAATTTAGTAATTAAAAAATAATACTTTCGGTTGTTTTGCTTATCATATTTACCTTATATTTTTTAATTTTGATGAAATTTCATACGGCAGAGGTTATATGAAAAAATTGTTAAAAAATCAAAATTCAGAATTTAAAAAAAAATATTTTTTTAATAATTAAATAAAGTTTTATATATGAGTTGCCATTAGCATTATGTAACTATACTCAAAATTTCAAAGAAATTCATTGAAAATTAATTTAAAAAAATTGAAACCCCCTTATCGCCTTAAAATGAGTTGGTTATATACACGTTTTTGAAGGGATTGTCTGTTGATAATTCCGGACTGTACTCAGTGATCGCCACGCCACCTGAACTCGGAAGTCGAAAAAGAGAGAAAGCTCATGGCCGACATTTCATCACACAGAACACAACTTTATCACTTCCTTCACACAAAAAAGTAGCTGATCAGAATTTCAAAGCCTCCGCAAAAAAGTTTCAGTCTAAAAAGGTAGTAAAATTTTTTATCAAAGAGTTCTACAGAATTACTTTCGTTGCTCTACAGCTGCATTTGTGAGTTTATAGAGTACAATGTGCAACCAGTTGTTTGAGTAATATTAGATAAAATCTTTGAAACAATTTCCAATCTTGAATCAACATTCTTGAATCAAAATGGTAACATGCGCTGAAAAATACAAAGAAGCGAAGTATTTTTCAATTGCTTTAATTCGCGTCTAACTAGCGTAATTATATAAACGTACAGGTTTATTAACCACGTCTGAATTCTTATATATATTTTTTTAAATCTAGGAGGCCAGATCACACTTCGATGAGAAATTGAAATTACGTCGCACCATAAGAGGACTCTTTAGTTCGCAAAAAAAAAAAATATTTTTTTTCAAATGGCACGATTAAAAATAAAAATGTGTATACTTAGAAAGGTACATACAGTATTAAATAGAGATTTTTGACTCGATTAATGACCTTTTTTGTATTAGCAGAACTAAATTCTCATTTATTGTATGAAGCAAAACAGTTGCAATTTGTAGAAATATGATAATGCGTTGTTTCATATCTCTTAGAGATTAGAGCTTATTCAGGAGTAAAGAGCGTAAAAATGTTTAGCAATAAAAGCCAGAAATAAATTGCCTCTTTATTAAAGAGTATTTACTAGTAGGATCTAACTGATTTAATTAGTTCAAATGTAAAATTATGCATTGTCTGACAATTATATGAATTGATTATAAATTACAGTAGTGGAATTTTTGCTCTGTAACATATATTTAATTAAAGCTTTAACTGTTTAAATTGCTTTCTTACCATATTCGGTTCAAGACCAACGTGCAAGTCATGCAACGCTCCCCATAAAACTTTTGAGCTCCCCTCATATTGGGGCTTAGCATGTGACTAATATTTATCATTGTTCTCCTAATACTGTATGTATCTTTCTATGTATACACATTTTTAATTTTAATGACGAACATGTGCTTAACTATTAACTTAAATACGTGGTTATAACATCCCTTATTACATGTGTATTACTGTAATTGATTACATAATCCTGCAATCGAAAATATTATTACAAACCAAGAGCTGGTTCTAATTGATTTTTGGCGCTTATTTTAGTAAAATAGTCAAAAAAATAAATCACGTAACAACTTTTCAGAAACTGAAAAATCAGATTTCGTTGCCCCAATAGGAAATTGTGTTCTACTGAAGGAAAAGAATCAGATACAGTGCCATAAGTCATCATAATTAACTCGAATTTGTGTAGCAAAAATTTGAAATTTGTGTGGCTAAAATTCTTAATTATAATTCAGTTAATAAATTTCATAACGTTTATGAAGGACTGTAAATTATGACTACTCCCCCCCCCTTTAATCTTTTGCTATTTGCACAATTATTCTTCGATTTTTATTTGAAATTTCATGTAGAAAGGTATTTTGAAGGTTTTTCTCCAGCGATAGAGAAGTGTATATAATTGTATGGTTTTCATCTTTAAAATTTTACCCTTTCTATTATGGTAAGATGTAATAAACAAAATATGTCATGCATATTTTGGTACGTTTGTAAAAGTTGGTGACCAGCATAAATCATTAACTGTAGTAATGTTCGTCAGCCTTATAAAAAAGATTGGAGAAAGTGTTCAACAGGTGAAAAACAGAATTTATATTTTAGAAAAGGCAAATTGAGGGTTAAAGATATACATTAATACAGGCTATGTTTAGCAATGGTAGCTGTTTTAATTACTGTAAAATAAAGATACTGTCAACTCTCAATGTTCAAAGGGACCGGCTAAAACCTTCGAATAGTCTTGAGTTCGAGTAATCGGAAGCCTTTCCAGCTAGTCATCTGAAGAATATTTTTTTGTTTTTGTTCAAGGAATAGTGCATAATAGGTAGACTATAAAGCTTATAGTTTGGATAAAGTTAGTAATTAGTACTACGAAAAAAAAAACTTTACAGATAAAATGTATTTTTATCAGATAAAAGTTATTTTGATTGCTTGCAATTTTTATTTCGCATCTCAAAACATCATTAAATTTGCATGTTTATGGCGAATTTATTTTCTCTTGATTTCAGTTATTATTGCTTTTAAACGGTTTACGATCTTAAAGCAGACTATTTGAATCATCTAGAAAATAAAGCCATCTATTTTCTATTTCTGTCATAATCTTTAAGTCTCTCAAAGATTGGCTAGCAATAAAATTTTAGGTTGTCAACCCCGGCAAAAAGGAGCCCAATCGGCAATTTCTCCTAATATGTCAACACAGTGTGCATAAAGGAGCACTATTGTAAATGAATTATCCCCTCACACAAGCTGATAAAAGGAAAAAAATGTGTAAAAAGAAGGGAAACTCTTTTTTTTTTCTTATTTTGTCAGCATTTTTGTGCATACAACGAAAACGAAACTCTGGTAAAACCTTCGAATAAACATTAGTGTAACGTCTTGTATTTGATTACGGCGAATCCATCAATTGACTAAGCTCACAAAGAGAATGAATAAGTCTCTGAATTCTGCAGCTTTGCAAGAATGCAAGCGAATTAGATTCATAGTGCTTGCTTCTAATGCTGTCTTAGCTTTGGCCGTGATTGTAATAATGCTTTTGAAGATTTCCTGACAAAGAAGTTATTATATTAAACCTACCAAAGTTTTTTGTGAAGATTCCAGAGATGCAACTGGCTTTAACCGGGAATATTACTTAATTCTCCAGAAAGAGTCCAGAATAATATCAGGAAGGTTACTGAATTTTGGCGGATTTTTTTTTTTTTTTTTTCGTAAAATATGTCACTCGCAGAAATTGGGCACAATTCCAGGAACGTTCATGAATTGTTTTTAGTGTTTAAAAGTTCGATGATAAACAAATTCAGAAACTTCTCGTGAGTGAGCCTTTAGCTTGAAAACACAGAATAAAACTATTTTACATGGGACTTTCTTGTTATAAAAAAACAAAAGTAGATAAATCACATAAAAAACAAGAACGTAGTTCAATACATTAATGCATTAATGTGTGAAATCTGTTTTGGAAAGTTATCGGAAAAAAAAAATAACCAAAAACGAATTAAAAACGGATGAGTTTCTTGAGAAAAAACTTTAAACAATAGCTCGGGAAAATGAATAACAGACCTGACACAAAAGGAAATTTTGAAAAAAAAAGGACTTTGGCACATGTGTGTGATGAGAGACGTTTCCTTATAAAATAACGATAAGAACTTTAAAGCTCTTATTTTTAAAAAACACCGTAGTAACAAGTTAATAGAAAATTTTAATGTATTATGAAAAAAAAAAAAACTCATGACTTGCAGAAGAAATTGCTTTTTGTTCTTTAGCTTTTCTTCTTGAAAAATTATTATCTAAAGCTTCAGTAAAACTTAAGACTTTACTCAGTGTAACAACAACAACAAAAAGCATTTTTCATTAAGTGTTTGAAAGACATACATAGTAAAAAAGTGGCTTTTAGAGTGACTGCTAATGGTATCTACCTTTGCTATCTTTCACATGAAAGAAGTTTTTTTTTTTTGCTGAAATAGTCAAGTCTGACGATTAGTGCATAAACTGAAATTTGTACGTATAAAAAAAAAAAAAAAAAAACTAGAACCAGGTGTTTGATCTTACAGTAAATCGATTTAGCTATTTTACTTGCATGAAATTAAACGGAGAAATAAATATGCGGATATTTTCGAATTAAACTTTCTTACTGTCAATATCAAGTTTCCGCGGAACTAAGCTAGCAGAATTCTTCGCCTGAAAACATAGAGCAGTTAAAATATTAATCGCTCTCTCGCTTTCGTGTTCATATTCTTAAATAATTTAAGCATTATGTGTTGATTGCTAAAAGACTCATATTTAAAATTGAATAAAATTTAATGAGTTATTTTTTGAGACAAAGCACCACGTAATTTCGAAATAGATGCACATTTATTATTAACACTCACACTGAAAAAAATAATTCAAGAATTTCTAATTATGATTGGTTTTAAGTGGAAGTTTAAAAACTAAAATACAGTATTTTATTGTGTCCAGAACGCGATGTACCTAACTGAAATCGGATCTCCCAAAAAATTTCGGAAATTGTTTATCAAAATAGAAGGATCCAAATGAACGCAGAGTTAATACAGTTCCATGAAATGTTCTTAAGGTTTATTCGTTTGCATGACGCTTGCAATAGTTTTAAAATGATTCTAAACAAAAACTAAGTAAATAAAACAAGACAAGTAAAACCTATAATGTAATCGTTGCCAAGCAAAGCAAAAATTAAGTAAGTAATAACATTCAAAATTAAATTCAAGATTTTTTTTTTCGTTTTGATCTTCGTTATGTTTGTAGCAAACAACCAATTTCCGACTTTCGTTAATATTAAATCTATATAGAAAGTTAAAATTATGCTTTTAATAATAACTTCTTTCTGTTTTATCAAAAAACAAATTACTTGTATAGATACCTGATATTTCAAATATTTTTTTCCAATGTTTTCTCTATAAAATGCTTTAGTTATTCTCATAAATGATTGTAAATATAACCTAAATTTATCTGTTCACATTAACATTGATTTTACTATTTTGAGGAAAAAGAGGAAATGGAAGTTGTCAGTGGTCTCGAAGAAGTTGATGACCTAGTTACATCTACTTCTTCAATGCTAATAATCCCGTAGAACAGAGGTTCCCAAAAGTCAGACCGAAGCGAAAGTTTTATTTGAAGTAGAATATCCCAGCTGTAAAAATGTGCCTCACTGTTTGCAATGAACTTAATATATTTTACGATATGAGCTTCGTCATGAACGCAACATTAATTAATGTGTAGTGTATTTACTTCCGAGAATTCCGAGGAGGAAGGGGGGGGGGCTGCTGCGTCCTGCTTGTACATTAGCAAGAACTTTTTCAATCCTCATACTGTTTGACCACGGATTGTATGTAATTCGGCAATCTGCCAAGTAAAGACGATTCCATCTGAATGAATTTAGCTGGGGAGAAGGGAAAATAACAATGGGATTTTTATGCACGCGTTTTATAATGTCACTAGTGCCTTAATCATTTATTGCATTCTCAAAAATAAAATAAGGGGAAACAAAAATAGTTACCATGGAAACAACAAAAGAAAATAAAATATTTTCATTTCGTTCAGGAACATAAAAGCAAAATGGCAAGCTCACAACTTTGTTGTAAATAAATACATCAATTAATTTTTCTCGTGAAAATATGGATCGAATATACTTTAGATTTAAAAAATGCAGCTGTGAGCAAATTTTCATTTTTACAAAACTAAGGCTGAATGATAGAGAGGCAAAAGTGCACATCTGAAACAAACCAACTAACAGCCCTATAAACTAATAGATACGTTCATTTCCGCCTATAAACCGCATATTAGCCTTTCCATGTAATCAATGATCAGACAGTAAATGTGCTTTCTTTTTGAATTAAAATATCGTTACTCGTCCTTCAATCTTAACTATAAACGTTTTAGCTGGATGGCACCGCGGACCCCCTGGCATGAGCTCGCGGAACACAATTTGACAAACTCTGCCCTAGAAGAAAAACTCGAGACCAAGATATCAAATTTGATACCGTGGAGTGGAAAATCCTCAGATTTCCAGAGATAGATGTTGTTGTGAGATAAAGGAGCTGTTTTGAATGCATGGAACATATCAGCAAGTTTTGGAAATGGCCGACAATAAAAGACTCTTTAATCAACAAATGGTTCTATTTTAATAAATGTTTTCCACCTTCTAAACTAGTGAAAAGAGGAATGAATCCCTTTGTCAATGTGTGAGACAATTACTAAATCTACGCACACATTAAAAATAAAAAAAACTTTTGTTCATACAAATATGTGTGACGCAATCTTCATAAAAAAAAAACATTTTTCTTACAAAAAGTAGATTTTTTCATGAACCCAAGTCGTTTTTACCCCTGGTTAGTTTCATAATTAATTTAAACGGCTAAAACTCTCACCTTAGGCAAAAGTAACCTAAAAGCAAAGGTTACATTAGCCCAAATAAATAATAATATTAATAAAGATGATAACTATTTAAATATTAGACTAAGAGTAGTCCAGATGCGTAAAATGTTTATCACAACTTAGAAATACGAAAAGTAATAAAATGATTGGGAAAAGATAAAAGCAAATTCAAAAACGAGTCCAAGGTAGCTGTATCCACGGTGCTGATTCTTTCTAAGTATGATGAGTGTTTTGCATTTTTTACGAGTTAACGGCTATTACCGAATTCCATTATGATAGATTTTGTGTTTACAATTTTTTTTAGCTTTGCAAAATGGTAATTCCTTAAGGGTTAAGGCCTTAATTCCTTTGAATGAATATTTGGATGTACAGTAGAACCTCAGAATAAGGGACATTAAGGGGACCGGAAATTTTGTTCCTTAAATAGAGGTGTCCCGATTTCTGAGGTATTTGAGTTGTTGTATGCAATGTGTTCAATCAGTCTAATTTCCTAATGAACGTTAACTATTAACATTTAAGGTAAAATGCCAAAAGTAATTCATGTGCTTAATGAAATTTAAAATTATTCAAATTTCAAATTTTTTCCTTTTAACAATTAAAACGTCACACATGAATCAATTTTGAAGTAATTCCTTACATAAACTGTTAGATTTTATGCAATTTAAAATTCAATACAATATAAATTTCAATCGATGTTCACATTTCAAATTTTCTGCACAAAGCTATTCATGGGCCATTGACTATTCATAGGCCGTTAACTTACACTGTAAAAAAATGTGTAATCTTGCTCCGTAAGTACGATGATAGCGTTTTGCACTTTGTGTAATCGGCAGCTAGCTTCCTCCATAGCAATGGAGCAGTTTAACTGAAAATACAGTACGAAAGGATATCGAACTCCCGACCCATCAGGTACGAACCTGGTGCCAAAGCGATCGGGTTACCTAGAATTAAACTATATGTAAAACTGAAAATAAGCTTTGATAACCTAGTGTTATGGAAAGCATTTGCTTAAAAAATATCTAATGCTGGTGATACCTCTGGAGGGGTATTAGTCAACACATTGTGCAAACAGTGGACTCAGAATACTTAATAACAATTAATTTTATTTTATTTTCCCCGATTGTGAAATTTCTATTCTTAGAATTAGGAGTCAACTAAGCTGCCACCGCTTTTAAGGATTAAGGTTATGCATTTTTTTTTTTTTTACTTCCTTTAAAAAAAAAGGAAGTATTGTATTCGTGAAAAATTTTTCACTAAAACGTCGGCCTTAATTTACATTTTGCTCATCCCCAAATCAATGTTGAGGTTTTTTTTCGATCCCACCACACGTACATATGTACCTAAGAACGTATAGACGCGCGAAATATCCATTTTGAAGAATCCCGAGTTAATTACAACGAGTTTTCTCTTGACGTCTGTATCTACCTATGTATGTGCGTATGTTTGTCGCACAACTCAAGAACGGAGTGTCCTGGAAAGTTGAAATGTAATACGTAGACTCCTAGTGGGGTCTAGTTGTGCAACTTCTTTTTTTTTTTGGTTGCATTCGGGTGTTTCGAAAAGGGTCTTTTGCACCTTTTGGGGGGGGGGGAATTCATTGTTAATTTCGATGCAATTTCAAGTGGTGTTATAATTTGGCGGACACTTGGCGATATATCGCTAGTCTTTTGGTCGCCAAGTTCTGCTGCCAACTTGGCGACAAATTTGGAGATTTATTTATTTTTTTTATTATTATTCAGGTTTGAATGTGGCCATTGTTGGTGTTATTTAGAGAGTTTGACCCTATTATTGCATTAAAATTGCAATAAGAGGGAAATAACATTAAATTGGTGTAAAAGGAAGTCATGTGATGCACACATCAGCTCGTCTTTCTTTACAGTGATACATGTATGAATTGCTGAGAGTAGAAAAAAAAATGCTGAGAGCGAAAAACATGCATGTAAATTTTAGCAAGGATTTTATAATGCATCATATTAGTACACGTTCATGTCAAATTTTCACCACTAGAATTTTAGATTCTTTAATACCAGTAAATTATATAATTTGTATCCATTCACACATTATTTTTTCAAAGTTTTCGCTGTAACTGTCCCTTAAAAAGAGTGTCCCTAATTCGGAGGCAATTACATAGGGTTTCCAATTCGAAGGGACTGGGACCTGAAAAAATGTCCCTTAAATTGAGGTGCCCCTTGTTTAAAGGTGCCCCTTAACGGAGGCACTACTGTATATGTTTTCTTAGCTGAAAATGTGCGATGTAGTATTTCTTCGAATAATTATATTCAAACTTAATTTGAATTCTCAAATTCTTGCTAATTAAATGTTGTCATCTGCAAAAATGCTGCCGATAAAATTTAAAAAAAACCGCATTAAAATCTGTTTTGCGATTTTACAAAACGTCTTCTCATCCTAGCACGATATTTTTACTGAAAAGAAAAACTTAGTGACTTCAACCATAACGGATATTTTAGTCGTTCACCCCTACGTGACAAAAAGTTTCGAAGTAAAATGCGTTTTTTGCTGCGATTTTCTGATTTTTTTTTTTTTTTTTTTGGTGTACATGTTTCGCGTATCTATTCATAAGGAATGCTAAAAATCTTGTGAAAATTATATTAGAAAGTTGGGTACATTAGAGAAGAATATTTTAAAAGAGCTTTGAAAATTATTAAACTATTTTTAAAACTTTTCTTCAAATTCTGCCTAAGAACGTTTGTAAAAAAATAGTGACATATGAATATATTTTTCCAGAAATAAAACCTTATGTTGCATTAAACTTTTTTTTATTCTATATTTTTAAAAGATATGTTTCCTGTGCATATTTCTTGCTAACTTTGAAATATGCAACTTAATATTTATTCGGCAAAACATTTTTAGAAACAAAATGAAAATTGTATCTTATATTTGACTATGATTTGCTACTTAGGCTTTCTAAAAGAAACATTAAAATAATGTTTCTTGCAGAAAATGAGCTGTTTTTAAAGTAACGACGCTACTTAAAATATCCTTTAAAAGTCAAACTTAATATTTTTTTTTCCATTCACACTGTTTTGATTCATTGGGAGAAAAAATTAATGATGGAAGAGGTAAAATATAATATAAGTATAAAGATGAATAGCAGATTTAAGTGTCAAGTCAAATATTAGTCAACAAAATATATTTAGCAACATTGTACATATTAAGGTAATAATATGTTGTGTATCTGAGGCGGCGATTGGGACTGAAAAATAGGGAGGGGGGAAAAATAACCAACAACTGAAAGCCATAGGACTTTTAGCGGCAACAAAAAATTTAAAAAAAAAAAAAAAAGTCGGGTAGACCGGGGCCAATCTACTAGGATTTTTTTTCAATGAATTTTCTAATTATTATGTTTGAACATAGGAAATTTTAGACATTGTGGTTTCATAAAGCAGTTAATGAAGTCAAAATTTGTATATTCAGTTGTATATACAGTTGTGTTTTGAACCATAAAAATAAAATGTTTTTTGAGTTCAAGTCTATTGCGTAAACTTGCCCCGAACAATGGGCAAGTTTACGCATATTAAAAATGATAACAAGTGGTAAGTGAAATATATATTTAACCAAATTTAAATATTTTATTTCTCCCAAAACACCTAAAAAATAAGAAAATCTCAAATAATTAATTGAAGAACATTTTATAGTCCTAAAATCATATAACTTATTGCTAATTGAAAACAGGAACTCTTTAGTCGTCATCTTCATCACTGTTAGATTTTACTAACAAAAATAAAGTATTTTTTTTTTCGCATACTTGTTCTGGGACTGCGTTTTCACATCTAAGACATGGAACGCTGTCTTGTTCTTTTCTTAGATTGGTTGTGTGCTTTCAAACAATAGATGCAAGAACAGTTTTCTACTGTGTAAACAGAATCGTTCATTAATTTTCTTTTTACAGAGTGTACTAACTTTTTCACTGTCGCAGGTTTTGGTTTCATACTTTTTTTCTTTGATGTCTTCTATTTCTGCTTCAATAGAAGCTTGTAAATTTTAAAGTAATTTTTCCTTTTTGTTTTGTTCTGCATATTTTTTTTCCTTTGTAGCTTCTAGCTGCTCTTGTCTGAGGTCTTCTTTAATCGAAGTATCAGTTAGGATTCTGAGCATCCTTATTTTTTTTTTTCCTTTCCTGGATCTTAAGCTTTGGTGATGTGATATCATGTTTGATCATGTGATAATGTTGAAGGCCTATTGGGAAAAATACTTAAATTATCGATTGCCTTTTTATTATTTTTAACGTATAACGTGGTTCTGTTAGTGTTTTGAACTTAATGTCTTACTATCTTTAAAATAAAGAAAATACATTGCAGGCTAAATAGAGTGTATAAAGTTAAAGCTTAACAAACATGAAGAAAACACTATATGATTGTAAGCTATGAGATATGAATATTTTACTTAATTTAAAATTAATGGTGATTTTCAAAACTAAATATCCTGAAATACTAAAGATTTGAAACGGTACAGAGCGAACAAAGCATCCGAGGCCCGTTTAGAGGTAAGCCACAGTAGTAAAACAGAGTAAGAACGTGCGTAATTTTGCCCCATTGAAAATGCGTGAACGTGCCCCGTCGGCAAGTTTGGATTTATTTATAACGTACAAAAAAACTTAAGTTCTCTGTTTATACAAATACAATTCCCAAAAAATAATAAAATTCTGCTATTTTTTATGTATTTATTATTTTTTTTAAAGTATTATTCTTTCACAATAAGCCTCAAAACGTTCAACACAAAATTCACTCGGCTTGGTAGAAAACAGATTTTCCTTGCGACATGCTAAACCGAAGCTCGACTGATGCTCAAAAACTTGTGAGAATATTTGCTAAGGAGCAGCATCAAACTGGTATAACTGTTGGCTCTCCAATTATAACTCGTTTTAAAAAAAAAGCCCTCCGCATAATTGTACCCGATGCGTAAACGTGCCCCGGTCTACCTTACAACGATTTGCTAGGGCTGGTTTTTAGAACAGATGAGTTGTAGTTGATGTAAATCTAAACTTAACACACGTGTTTTTTAAGATTTTGATGAATTTTGTACACAATACATTTCCGCGAAGAAACACTTAGACATGAATTAGACGTATGTTGTTTACCCCAAAGTATTTTGTGATGCCACAAACACTTAGTAATAATTTAATTAAACAAAAATGGCTTGTTTAAGCGAAACAACTGATTTACTAATATTTCAAAAATGAATAATTAAACTAAAAGTTGCTGCTTGTGATAAATAATGACTTGTAAACAGATATACAAAGTAAAACAAATAATTATGTTCTTAAAATTTTCATATTTCACTTTTTTTTTAATTCCTAGTTTTGGTCTCATTCCCTTCCAAATCTCCGCCACTGCTGTGTAGGATATAATAGGTAACTAGGTAACTAATTGAAAGGAAAATGCTGCTCGTAATAATAACGTGAAAAAAATATTTTAAACACATTGCATAAGTTCATAAGTTATATGAAACTGTTATTACACACAGGACCTTAGAGGTAGTTAGATAAGTATTTTGTAGGTGCATCATCTATCTGCTGTGATGCATTTGTAACTAATATTTATGACGTGTGACAACTTTGAATGATACCTATAAATTGTTCGACTGCTGTTTCAGAGTGAAATTAGTTTTGATGTTAATTACAGATGTACTGCTTTTACAAGTATTTAACTAAACAGCTACGATGATATAATTACGTGCAGATAGATGCCATGTAGGTGATATTCAGAGGGAAATGTTAATCTTCATTAAGTTTTGGAAAAAAATAAAGGTAAAATATATGTAAGGGAAAAAAATCAAGAGCAAAATATAGTTTAGCTGTTGTTGGATTGCAGTAAGCATTCATTTGCCGAAATTTGACAGTGGTCATCAGGCAAATTTGGGAGCATTTTTTAATTTTTTTTTTTAATTATTAGTAGCCATTTAATCCAAGTTTTTTATTCATTAATAAAAAATGTACTTGTATCTAAAAGCACTATCCTAAAAGGGAAAAGTATTGACTAATGAAACATGATGCAACACTGTAGATATGCGCATATTTATTCAAAACAGAAATTAAAGAAAACACATAATATTACTTAAATTATTAGTTTGTAAAAAGAATATTAAGAGTAGTGTACACATTTTTTTACATCAAATAATATTTATTTTCTTTTTTGAATCAACAATTAATAATTTAAATGATAAGTTGTATGATGTAACCATATGTAATGTTACAAGGAACAAAATAACTGGAAAAAAATCAAGTTGTGTCTCCAAAAGCGGGGGTTAGGGTCTCAGCGTAAATTTTAGGAAATTATACTGATTTTCTTTAAGAAATAAAACAAAATAGTTAAGGGGAGGTTTCAGTGGGATCATATACACATTTGTTTACTTCTGTTGCACTTTCTTCCTTCAAAAGAAAAAATAGAAGTAACATTAATATCCAAAAAATAAAAAAAAATTGATTTGAATTTTGACATCTTGAATTCAAATTATGTTTTTCGCAATTACGAGTGTGTGTACGTAGTCGTGTATGTTTTTGTGTGGGGGGCGGGTATGTGTGTTTGTGTGTAGGGAGTTTGTGTATCTTTGTGTAGGCATGTGTGTTTGTGTCTGTGTGCTGGCATAAGTGTGTGGGTAGTTGTGTGTATGAATGTGTGTGTGGGGGGGGGTATGAGTAAGTGTGTGTATGCATATGTGTTTGTGTCTGTGTGCAAGCATGAATGTTTGGGTAGTTGTGTGTATGTGTTTGTATGTTTTTGTGTGTGTATGTGTCTGTATGCATATGTGTGTATGTGTTTGTGTATGTGTGTGTGTATAATTGTATATGTGTGCGCGTGTGTGTAGGACATGGATGCAACCTGGAGACGGCTTTCGTTATAGGAGCAGCATCCTGAGGAGCCGGTCGACGGTGATGGTGCGGAGGGTGCTAGCGGGAAAATAAAATGATAGCGCACCAAACAGTCAAATAAAAGCAATAAGCAAACGTGATTGCTCAAAAAAAGTGCTGCAAAGCAGGTGATATGAAAAGTGTAGGAGGGGGATGAGGGGTAAAGATATTAATAGTTTTCGCATTCCAATTTAAATGTCATGTAATTTAATTATTCTTTTTAGCGCCATATGAGTTTCATCTGGGAGAAATTTTCTTTAATATTTAATTCACTTTTACGCACTTTCAAAAATACTTACTCTGTACACTTTCATACTGCAGCTCTAAAATAATGTTTCCAGTAAATTACGTTTATTTATTGTTCATAAATGTATTCGTCATAGTTTCGTGTTAAAGGTATGCTTAACAAAAATTACTTTGAAAAATATTTTTTGCGCTGATTTATCGGAAAAATTTGGCCATTTATAAATAATGGACAAAGTGGCCGATTATGGCCAATTAATCGGTACTGCCGATTAATCGGTGCATCCCTAGTTTCTAGTCTGTGTGCAAAGTAAATATCGCATTGATCAAAAATATCGTCTCCATCGAATGACACGAGGAACACTGTCTTGAACTGACTTCTGTTACAAGCCAAAATGCAATGAAGACTGGAATACCCAGAAAACCGTGATTGGACTACGAAGCTGGATCAAGCTTTCAGCTTAGTCTTAGGTGTTCTCTTTTGTTACTTCTTCAATATTCCTTTATATTTTCCCCTTATTTGCATTATTATAAAAATTATTTAATCACTTTTAGATTGTTGAGGGTCACACACGATGAGTAAACTAGAGTTATGTGCAGTAACTATTGTTTCTATTAGGAAAATTGTAATTGTCACATGACTTTCTGCAGCACTGCTGTTAATGGTGTCAAAATGGTGCACTATTTGCAAAAGAAAATGGACATCATCTGCGCACATTCTCGGTCATTTCCATGGACACATTCGAAAAAAGTTTACAGTGCGATCATTCGAAACTTCATAAATTTCACAAAAATATCCTAATCAACTCGGTTGAGTTAATGATTTAAAGGGTGCGAAGAAAGTTCCCACAATTTTATTAGATATTTCAATAGGCTGTAACTAACATATAATTCAACAAATCAACAAGTTAAAGCGATAAAAACCCTTTATTGAAACAATAATAATAACATTAAACAAAAAAATTATAACAATTGTTTAAAATTGGCTCCTTGGGCTTCAATACATTTACGAAGCCGCAGTCTGAAATTGCCGACAATGCTCACACACGCATCCACCGTTATCTCATTCCAGACATTTTGCAGTGGTTGGACGACGACGGTCGGCAGTCCCTCCAGTCTTCTTGTAGCATTTCACACAGCGTCATAGACTGTTGTACTCTTAAATCCAGTCGTTCGAATAATATCGGCTGTTTTCAGACGCTTTTTTCATTCCCTTCTTGTGTAATTCAACGACAGCAACATGCACATTTTCACGATTCATAGCTCACTAACTCAATGAACTAACAAAGAACAAATGATTAAACCTCAAACACTTTTAATGCCAATAAACAATATGTGCCAAATAAATCGCCAATATACGATTTTAGCGCCAAAAAAACGTTTTAAATAAAATTGTGGGAACTTTCTCCGCACCCTGTAAATACTTGTCTCCCAAAATGCGTCATTCAGTGAACAAAGATCCAAGCTGCCCTGTCATCCACGATTTCTTTTTCGCAGAATAACTATCAGACAATTTTTTTTAACATCAACAAATAATTTTGGCTTTTTTCTGTTTCCGATAACAAAAGATTTCTTTACCATATGCACACTTAGCGGTTTGGAACAGATACGTGTTCTGTAGCAAGTAACCAAAACATTGACCAGTTTCAACAGAATATTATCGTTTTTTTCTTTCAATCTCTCTTTTTTATTAGTATCAACTAAAACTGCTTGAACGGATTTTTGCAGATTTAATTTTATATTTGGTCATAAAAAGATTCAAAATTGTAAAACACGAAAAAAAAAATGTATTTGCAACGTTAACAAGTTTGAAAGCATACATTTTGTCTTTCGCTTTTCACTGTGTTATTTCAGGCCTCAATACCTCTTCTAGACATTCTTTCCGGTCTTGTATTTTTTGAACATCTGTTGTTTGAAAAGTATGTCACAGCAGCCCCAATTCAAACTATGAATGGGAAAACTTTCGGAATGTAAAATATCAAACATAAAACTGAAACCTTGAATATCTAGTGAAAAATATGTGGCGGGAATCCTGTTTTATTTTGCAAAGAATGGGAGCTGCATTTCTTATACGGATTCGAAACAGAGAACGAATGTTGAATATCAGTATTAATCGAAAGCTCTCACAGTATAGTTATCTAAAAAAAATTAGGGATTCTAAAAGAAACATGCAACCAAATACCCTAAACTGTGTACTTGGAGGGAAAAAACATGCAAATAAATGTTCTTCCTGTTTTTTTATTTATTTTTTAATTTTTTTAGCTTACTTTATTTTTTGAATAGCAAGCACTTTTATCCAGAATTTAAGTTCATCTAGACATTATTTAATGCTTTATGTGGAAAAATTTATTGTTTCAACAGCTTTTTAGGAGCATCATCTTTATCTTTACTAATAATAAAGCTGAAAGTCTCTCAGTCCGGAGGATGTCTGGATGTCTGTAAGATGTCTGGGTCTCTGTGACGCGCATAGCGCCTAGACCGTTCGGCTTTTTTTCATGAAATTTGGCGCAAAGTTAGTTTGTAGCACGGGGTGTGCACCTCGAAGCGATTATTCGAAAAATCGATTTTGTTCTTTTTCTATTCCAATTTTAAGCCCATTTTTCACAGAAGTTTAATAAAATGGGAAATAATTTGTTCTGAAAATTATCTTTCTTTGTCTTTCTTTTCTTTACTTCTTTATCTTCCTTCTTTTCTTTTCTTTTTAAATAAACAACCTGAAAGTCTCTCTGTATGGATGTTTGGATCTCTGTGACACGCATAGCGCCTCGACCGTTCGGCCGATTTTCATGAAGTTTGGCACAAAGTTAGTTTGCAGCATGGAAGTGTGCACCTCGAAGCGATTTTTTGAAAATTCGATTTTGTTCTTTTTCTATTTCAATTTTAAGAACAAAAATATCATAAGATGGACGAGTAAATTACGAAATTATCATAACGTGGAACAGTAACATGGGCACAAGTCAATTGGCGAGATACGAAATTATCATAACGTGGAACCGTAACATGGGTACAAGCCAATTGGCGAGAAAGTTCACCATATATTATTTGTAAATATACAGGCGAACCAAAAGACCTTTTAATTTTTCTATTATGGGCAAAGCCGTGCGGGTACCACTAGTGTAATAATAAAATGGGGGAAAATAAATTTTCCAATAGATTTTCAATTATCGCTAATTGGTCAAAAAAATTTACTGCTGTAATAGTTTAGCAGTTTGTTATTTTTCATTATTATTTACATTTCCTTGTATCTTTTTAGCAATTTCTTGGAAGCAAAAACAAAATTTTAGAGAAGAAAAACATTAGTAAATGCTACACACACATGAAGTTTATTCCTTCTTTTTTTATTGTAACTACGTATTTTATGAATTTGATCTATTTATATTTAAATACATGTACTTATAAATATTATTACAAATTTAACGGTAAGTTATATCAGATATGCTTTGTTCATTAACTAAGATATACCGTAAAACCGTTCAAGATAGCTAAAACATTTAGAAAAAAACAATCTGATTCAGCGATGGCACTCCTGAGTTCCATTCTTAGTTTGAACACAGCACTCATAGCTTTAAGGAAACAAAATGAATCCATAACTGTTCAATGAGAGTTCAAGTTTGCTTAAGAACTTTAAGCAACTCGTTGTTATACAAATATACGAAAATGAAAATTTAATTTTAATTCCAAAATAAAGGTACTCGCACGGCTTTGGGCGTAGTAGAAAATTAAAAGGTTTAGCCTGTATATTTAGAATTAATGCATGATGAATTTCTCGCCAATTTGCTATGGTTATTTGCTCGCCCATGTTATGGTAGTTTGATCATCCACGTTACGGAAATTTTCTCGTCCACACTATGGTAATTTGCTTGTCCATGTTATGAGAATTTGCTCGAAAAAATATTCTTAAAATTGGAACAGAAAATAAACAAAATTGAATTTTTGAAAAATCGCTTCGGGGTGCACACCACCATGCTACAAAATAATTGTGTGCCAAATTTCATGAAAATCTGCAGAACGGTCGAGGGGCTATGCGCGTCACAGAAATTCAGACAGAGATCCAGACAGAGACAGATCCAGACAGACTTGGAGCTTTATTATTGGTAAAGAAGATATTGCTCCTTAATGCGCATAGTGTTGCAAAGTTGACTGAAAAGTATCGAATACAGCTATTTTTTTGCCTTGGCTGAAAACCTAAACTTTTATTGCTATTCATCTTTGAGGTACTTAAAGCAGTCTATTTTCTGAATGACTCAAATAATCGTGCTTTAACGATAGAAACTACCTACGGGAGAAAAAAATAATTAAAACTGTGCCTTAAAAGCTGTGGGTTCATTAACAGCAATGAGAACGAAGCTTAAGTGATCGAAAAGGTTATTTTTTTTTTAATCTGGAGGGAGGGGGAGGATTTTGCAAAGATTGTACTGTAGTACCTGAAAAACACCGAAAACGTGGGTAAGTCGAATTGTGTTTACAAACTTAATGACGTTTTATGATCTGTTATTTTTTTAAGTACGCAATCAAAAATAACTTTTTTTTTCAAAGTGTCTTAGTAAAATTTATCCCGTCTAAAGGTTTTTTTTTTAAAATGTTACATACCAATACTTATTTTACCCAAACTACTAGTGTAATACTCTATTTATTATACAATATTCCTGAAAAATAAAATCAGAATTATTCTTGAAAAGACTGCATAAAAAACTTCCGATAACTCGAAAGTTTCAGTCGGGACCATGGGACTTCGAGTTATTGAGAGTTGACTATAGATAGATTCAGAAATTTTGGATCCCGATAGACACGACTTTTACGACTCCCGCTCCATTTTTTTTCTTATATGAGCCTGAAATTAGTTCACCCCTCATTTTAAAAGACTTGTGCCTCGTTCAGGCTCGGGTCCGGGCCAAGAGGTGTCCCTTCTCTCCCTCCCCTCTGCACGCGTCTGTCCGAGGATGTGTCGACCAAATTGACAACGAGCCCGTCTTAGCTCTCGGCGGCCCTGAGGATACCATTCGGTTTCCCATGTTGCTTTTTTCTCTCTTCTTGTGACCGAAACAAGCGAATAATCAGGCAATTAGTTGAACTATTAAAGTTTTATTCAACCAAAATATAGTTTAATTTTGGAACACTGCAAATAATAATAATTTAACAAAATAAAACTGAATATTTAATTAAAGTTTACGAAAACTGTTTTTCAAATCTTCAAATTTTTAATTTTCAAGTCAATTGTCCATGCTGTTATTTTTACGAAACTAAAAGGAAAAGAATGTTAGATGAATACTCTTTCGAAACAATGAATAAATAAAAATTTGACAATGGGTAGTTTTCTATCACCATCCAGCTGCTGTTTTTTTTTTCTTTTGTCTGACTATTGTTTGTACTCTGTTTCGAAAATTATTTTTTTTTCAATCTTCAAAAACCATATATTTCTTCTTTATTTGCATGGAGCTATGGAATGAAAACCACATTCGTCTGTTATTTTGAATTTGGGAACAAGAATTAGTAACCATCCAGCTGCTTTTTTTTTTTTTTTTGTCTGACTATTGTTTGTACTTTGTTTCGAAAAATTTTGTTTTTCAATCTTCAAAAACTAATTATTTCTTCTGTATTTGCATGGAGCTATGGAATGAAAACCACGTTCGTCTGTTATTTTGATTTT
Organism: Uloborus diversus; assembly: GCF_026930045.1. Lineage (NCBI taxonomy): Eukaryota > Metazoa > Arthropoda > Arachnida > Araneae > Uloboridae > Uloborus > Uloborus diversus. The sequence goes on from NW_026557765.1 coordinate 7,125,349, forward strand.
GGGAACAAAAATTAGTAACCATCCAGCTGCCTTTTTTTTTTTTTTTTTGTCTGACTATTGTTTACTCTGTTTCGAAAATTATTTTTTTTCAATCTTCAAAAACCAATTATTTCTTCTTTATTTGCATGGAGCTATGGAATGAAAACCACATTTGTCTGTTATTTTGATTTTGAGAGCAAGAATTAGTAACCATCCAGCTGCCTTTTTTTTGTCTGACTATTGTTTACTCTGTTTCGAAAATTATTTTTTTTTTCAATCTTCAAAAACCAAATATTTCTTCTTTATTTGCATGGAGCTATGGAATGAAAACCACATTCGTCTGTTATTTTGAATTTGGGAGTAAGAATTAGTAACCATCCAGCTGCTTTTTTTTTTTTTTTTTGTCTGACTATTGTTTGTACTCTGTTTTGATTTTTTTTTTTCAATCTTCAAAAACCAATTATTTCTTCTTTATTTGCATGGAACTATTGAATGAAAACCACATTTGTCTGTTATTTTGATTTTGGGAGCAAGAATTAGTAACCATCCACTTGCCTTTTTTTTTTTTGTCTGACTATTGTTTACTCTGTTTCGAAAATTATTTTTTTTTCAATCTTCAAAAACCAATTATTTCTTCTTTATTTGCATGGAGCTATGGAATGAAAACCACATTTGTCTGTTATTTTGATTTTGGGAACAAAAATTAGTAACCATCCAGCTGCCTTTTTTTTTGTTTGACTATTGTTTACTCTGTTTCGAAAATTATTTTTTTTTTCAATCTTCAAAAACCAATTATTTCTTCTTTATTTGCATGGAGCTATGGAATGAAAACCACATTTGTCTGTTATTTTGATTTTGGGAGCAAGAATTAGTAACCATCCAGCTGCCTTTTTTTTTTTTTTTTTTGTCTGACTATTGTTTACTCTGTTTCGAAAATTATTTTTTTTTTTCAATCTTCAAAAACCAAATATTTCTTCTTTATTTGCATGGAGCTATGGAATGAAAACCACATTCGTCTGTTATTTTGAATTTGGGAGTAAGAATTAGTAACCATCCAGCTGCTTTTTTTTTTTTTTGTCTGACTATTGTTTGTACTCTGTTTTGATTTTTTTTTCAATCTTCAAAAACCAATTATTTCTTCTTTATTTGCATGGAACTATTGAATGAAAACCACATTTGTCTGTTATTTTGATTTTGGGAGCAAGAATTAGTAACCATCCACCTGCCTTTTTTTTTTTTTTTTTTGTCTGACTATTGTTTACTTTGTTTCGAAAATAATTTTTTTTTTCAATCTTCAAAAACCAATTATTTCTTCTTTATTTGCATGGATCTATTGAATGAAAACCACATTCGTCTGTTATTTTGAATTTGGGAGTAAGAATTAGTAACCATCCAGCTGCTTTTTTTTTTTTTTTTGTCTGACTATTGTTTGTACTCTGTTTTGATTTTTTTTTTTCAATCTTCAAAAACCAATTATTTCTTCTTTATTTGCATGGAACTATTGAATGAAAACCACATTTGTCTGTTATTTTGATTTTGGGAGCAAGAATTAGTAACCATCCACCTGCCTTTTTTTTTTTTTTTTGTCTGACCATTGTTTACTGTTTCGAAATTTTTTTTTTTTCAATCTTCAAAAACCAATTATTTCTTCTTTATTTGCATGGATCTATGGAATGAAAACCACATTCGTCTGTTATTTTGAATTTGGGAGTAAGAATTAGTAACCATCCATCTGCTTTTTTTTTGTTTGACTATTGTTTGTACTCTGTTTCGAAAATTTTTTTTTTTTCGATCTTCAAAAACCATTCTTTCTTCTTTCTTTATAAGGAACTATTGAATGAAATATAGAATAAATTATGGAACTATTGAGCATAGCACTATATCTGACTATTATTTTGAATTTGAAAACTATGCATCAGTGGCCATGTTGCTATTTTTTCTTTTGTTTGACTATTGTTTCTATTAGGTTGACAACTTGAATTTTTAATTACTCAAAAGTCTTTAAAAACATCTTTCTTCTGCTCAACTCAAAAAAACTTCGACAATAAGTTCTTACAAATTTGTGAACTCATTTAAAAAATCTGGTGTATTTTCGCTGAAATTCTGCTGATGAGAAGATACTTTTTCGTCATTGAGTAGGCAGTTGCGAAAAAAAAACTTTTTACTTATGTACTTATACATATTTAATTATGTATCAAGTGGTTTCAGGTTTTTGACGTACTAGTTACGTCAGTACCAAACGTTAGTACTATATACTGACAGCAGTTCTTTAAAAGTTAGCACGAATGTGTGCTAAAATTTGCGAAAATTGTTTTTAAATATTGCTTTACTTTATTATTAATGAATTTGCACTATCTAAAGCTTTACGTTCTATTGCAACGTAGCATTAAAAAAAAGGAAATTTTTGACAAAAAATGCATAGAATTACGGTGAATTCTACATTTTTTTAAATTTTCAGGCTTGTTACATGATTGGAAGATATTTTCCAATTTCAGTAAAACAATTGCTATATAAGTCTTTACCTATTTAAAAACATTTCTGCGCTATAGCGACTCAAATTTAAAAATCATCCTTTTGTGCTCTGGCCTGTTGTATACTATATGACACATGTGCAATGTAAATGAGAAAAATTTAATATGTTAGTATTGCTTTAAGAACTGCATATAAAACTTTTTAATACAAAAAAAAAAACAATTTTCAAATAATTAAACATTGCTAAAGCCTGGCTTGAAAAGCATTTCGAAATTCTTTTTTGAGTTGGCAACTTTGATGATATTGAGTGTCAGTGATGGCGATGAATTTCGATCAATGCCGATGATCTTTGTAAATTGTTGTTGTTGCTGTTGCATTTTTTTTTTTTTTTTGCTTTAGTAATTATTTGACGATATTAAGTTGCTGCTGATGGCATGAATTTGAATGAATGACGATGATATCTGAAAGTTGTTGCTGTTGCTATTGTTTATGCTTTATTAATTATTTGACGATATGAAGTGGCAGTCGATGGCGATGAATGACGATGTTTTCTGTAAGTTGATGCTGTTGCTATTGTTTTTGCTTTCATAATTATTTGACAATATCAAGTTGCAGCTGATGGCGATGAATTGGGATGATTGGTCATGATCCCTGAAAAATGTTGCTGTTGCTTCAAATATTAGTTGACGATATTAAAAGGCAGCTGATGGCGATGAATTTTAATGAATGGCGATGATATCTAAAGTAGTTGCTATTGTTTTTGCTTTATTAATTATTTGACGATATGAAGTGGCAGCTGATGGCTATGAATGGCGATGTTCTCTGTAAGTTGATGCTGTTGCTATTGTTTTTGCTTTTATAATTATTTGACGACATTAACTTGCAGCTGATGGCGATGAATTGGAATGAATGATGATGATCCCTGAAAGCTGTTGCTGTGGTTTTTGCTTTAATAATTAGTTGACGGATATTAAATGGCAGCTGATGGTGGTAAATTTGGATAAAAGGCGAAGATCTCTGAAAGTTACTACTGTTGCTATTGATTTAGCTTTAATAACTATTTGACGATATAAGGAGACAGCTGGTGGCGATGAATTAGGATATCTGTATGTTGTTGTTGTTGCTATTGTTTTTGCTTAATAATTATTTGACGATATATAGTGGCAGCTGATAGCGATGAATTGGGTTGAATAGCGATTATCTCTGTAAGTTGTTGTTGTTGCTATTGTTTTCGCTTCAATAAGTATTTGAATATATTACATGGCAGCTGATGGCGATGAATTGCGATGATTTCTGTAAATTGTTGTTGCTGTTACTATTGTTTTTGCTTTAAAAATTAATATTCTTCACAGGAATAGTATTCATCTAAATCTTCATCTCCTTCTTTTGCTATATGACTTGCTGTTTCGGTGAAATCAATAAGATCTTGTTTTAATGATTTAATTGTGTTTCTTGCTTTTTGAGTTGCTATTACTGAATGGAGCCAGAATTTGTCTATGTCATCAAAATTTTCTGTTGTATCAGTCGAACTGTAAATATAAATGCAAGAATTAGCTTATCTATCCTTATTTTACATAAGTTTTAATTTGACACTTAAGTACACATAAGTAAACGTACTTAAGTACGCTTAAATTTCGGTTAAAATTATCATGAAAGTACTGCTAAAGCCACGAAAGGGCATTATAAACTATTTTCGTAACAATGGAAATAAACATACAAGAGACATTCAATATGCAAAGTGATTATTTTCACTGTGTGCCCCCTCCCTCTAAAAATTCTTGTGATATCATTCATTTTATTTAAAATGACAATCCAAATAAGAAATCCACTGTCTTCCCCCACCACGTTCTACATTTTGGAAATGGCTCCCCACAATTTTTCTTCTTTTGTTTTCAATTTCCGTCTGTAGCATGGCCATTATTTTTATTCGGAAAGGTAGAGAGCATTCTAACAACGATTACACAAGCTTGCGATGAAAAAACACAAGATGAGTTCTTGCTGAGCTTGATCTATTTTTGGGTACTCGTTTCGAGAAAAATAATGAAGAAGTTCTATCACGTCAGTTTTGCGAAAAGTTCAGTTTTTAGTTGATTTTTTGTACATTTACGATGATTCTTTTCTTTTTTTGGTATTTATTTTTTCCTACCCTGAGCGTTTTCTACCATGGTGAAATCCGAAACCTACAGCATACACCTCAAAGACACTCCCCGATCCCTATCCCCCTCCCTCTACCACTTGGACACTCGCTACATTAAAAAAAAAAAAAAAAAACGCTCTGAAAACTTGACCTTCGTTCTCAGCAAAATCAAGTATGCTGATCGCAGTTGGACCATTTGGGGCATGGATTTGAAAGTTATATCCACACTTCTTAGTCAGCAAGGCGGATGCACAAAGTATTGTCCGTTTTCCACGAGGCACCTGACTCCTTCTTCGTCACGTGATATCCGATGACTCTATTTCGATGTTTTCGGCAGAAGGTATATTCGGATCATAGCATTTTATTGTAAAAGCAGCAGTTTTTAAAACGAAAGAATTACTAAAATGATAACAGATAAGTGAAGCAAGTGAAAGAACACTAAGACTTTTTTGCAAATTAAAATGTACGCCCAAGTTAAGATTATTGTCTGGTTGTCTCATTTAGAAGCGCGTAAATTTCTTACCAATCACCCCTCCGTAAAATGGAACTCAACGCTCGAGGAGGCCTGTCGAGGTGCCTTCTCGTGAAAAACGGACAATACCCGTGCTTTATTCGTTAATCTGACAGCCGCGATATAGCTCAACATTGGTTCAAAAAGGATGGCCTAAAAGAGAGAATCTGGAGACAGGCGCAAAGTATGTAATTCGAAAAGGCTTAGTTGGGCGGAAAAAAAAAGGAATTTGTTGCCGCCACTGCAGTTAATACTAGACAAAATGAAGTAGTTTATCAACGCGATACCAAAGGATGGCGATTGCTTTAAATACCTGTGCGAAAAACCCCCTGACCTTATCTGAAGCCAGGTTGAAAGAGGGAATTTTTGTTGGTTCAGATATCCTTCAAGCTTATGAAGGACAAAGTTTTTGGAAGTACCATGACAGCAAAGGAGAGGTACGTTCGGGTTGCCTTCAACGATGTCCCTCGTAAATTTCTTGGTAATTGCAAGGATCCTGGCTTTAAAGGAATTAAAATGCACATGCGTGACAAATATCGAGCATTGGGTTGCTCTATGACTACAAGACTACTTTTCCTTCTCTCACATGTGGACTTTTCCCCAGAAAAGTTAGGATCTGCGACTGAAGAACAGGGTGAAAATATCAAGGAAGACGGAGACAGATGTTGACGACTGATGAACTTGGGATTAAACATGAAAGAAGTACGTTAAAAAGAAGTTTCAAAGGAAAAAGTGTACGAACTTAAATTGAAACTCTCTTTTTGGAGGGGGATGGGGCTAGACTATACATTGTTAATGGTGTTTAAAGTTTGATCTTTGCTTTCATATACTTAATTTGCTCCTCTTGGTTTGTTGACAATTTTTTGCATGTTATGCAAAAATAAAAAAAGATTAAAGTAGGTTTTTTTCCCTTCTGGGGCTGTGTAAGCGGCCATTCAACAAAAACCAGATCCAGTGCGCTCCCTGACTAGACATCAGTCTCTTATGTGTCCCCATTAAGGCGCTGATGCATGACACAAGTAGTTTTTGACGACCAGTTTCCACCAGATGGAGGCGCCTGGCCTCTCTCTGTTGTGAAACTGCACGAAGATCTTTTGCGGAGGGAATTCAAGGGATCTTTTACATGCCACATAATCATACGACATAGACACTGATGATTTTCTGCATCTCGAACATCCACCGACTGGCCACCCCAGGTCAGAACCTGGGTCCAAGGCGTAGAAGACCGGCACCTCATCATGACACCACCAGCCGGCTCCAGATTAAGTAGTATGTTGGTGATTTTCTACTAGAACCTGAATCATAATTTGATGTACGAAATTTAAACTCAAGGGGACTTTTAATTTTTCTCTCTAAGGTGTTCTTCTGTTTCTCACACAACAGAATGAATTGCTGCAATGGTAACATTTGGCTGTTTGTGAACTATTTCCATCAAATTTACCAAATTTTTATTAATGCCAAAATATCTTTTATTTTTCTTCAATGAATTCGCGAGTTAATAAAATTACTTACGTCAGAGTCGTTTCATCAGATTTTGCTGCATCATTTTCTTCTTCTTTCACTTTAATTCCTCCATTCAACATTTGATCAGTTTCTATCTCCTTTTCCTCTTCCATGTCTTTTGGCACTTGTTCAAGCTTGCTCAGTATCTTGTGTGCGTAGTAGCCTGCAACTGCTCCCACTCCAAATCCAGCAGCAAATATGACAATGCCTGAAACTTTCATTTTCTGAAAACAAAGACAGGTTAATACAATTTAATATCGCCGAACTTGGAAAAAAAAAAAAAACTTTGGAATCGTAGTAAAAATTCATGCATTGAAAGAAGATTTCATATTCATGTATCAAGAGAATCAGTTTTGTTTAAATTTGTCAGAGCTATTCTCTATGACTATATGTATTATGTTTTATAGGTAAAGGGAAGAATTCCTAAAGTTAAAAAATTATTTTAAAAAAAATATGTATATAAGAAGAAATCTATAACCTGTTATTCTGGTACAGTGGAGTACAGATTATCTGCCCAAGCCGGGATAGAGGCAGATCCAAAAATTAAATTAGAAAAATTGTGAAATTTTGTATAGCAATGTTTTTAAGCTGAAATTGCCTTCACAACTATGTAGGCTTGGTACGATTGATTGCAATACCAGGCCGAAAATACAATAACTGTAGCTGTTTTAGAAATTCCCGAAAATATGATCAAGAATCATATGTTTTGCTGCCAAACTTTATAATGTTATGAAAAAAAAAAGCATTTGTTATGAAAAACTATTGTGAAGATTTATGAAAGAAAGGAACAAATGTTACAATAAAATATTAAAAATAGTAGGAAATATAATGCATTTATTGAATTGCTATTGAGCCTGGGACTCAATTCAGTGTACAAATTTCCTGCAGTTGTACTCCAAGCCACTCTTTCTAAACTAGTTGGTCGGTGATACGGTTAATTACGCGCGATACACCTCGTGTAATTACCAAAGTCTTTCAACCTCAAATGATGGGGTTGTTTCCGAACTTTCAAAAAAAATTTTCTCAACGAACACACTTAAAAAATAAGGGATTTAACCATTTTTCAAATAATTCGACAACGTTTAATATTTTTTAACCATTGTTTTAATCGGTGCGCAGGTTAAAAGTCATTTTTACGCAAGTGATGAAATGCCATTCGCTGATGCCATTAGCGCACAGCGCAAATTATCATAACCTGGTAAAGCGTTTGACACCAAAGCGTTAACATTTGGCTCGGCAATGGAGTAGAGCGCCAAAGTACATCGCTTGTGGCGTCGTGAAGACCACGCTTGATTTTTTTAAATGTCCGATTTTAGAAATAAATTCAACGATAACTATTGGGAAAATAAAAAAAAAAATCTGGGTCCTTTTTTTTTGCATATTCTATCAATTTCAGTGACTAAAAGTAGTACTTTTGATTGAAGGAACCAAACCCATTCTGTCCCTTAGGTGTTGTTTTTGGGTACACGTTATTATTTTTTTCCCCGCTTCTTTTGTATTGTGTATAGAACGTCCTTTATTTACAGATAATTATAATTTTTCTTTGACAGCTTTCAATTTAAAATCATATTCAGCATTTTTTTTTTTTCAAAAATACAGGGCGTAACAATACAGCCTTTACAGACTTTCAGGGATGATAGAATACACCTAGACGATGGAAAATCACACAGCAATGCATGGTCGAAAACGCTTTACTGACGCGATAGTGGCGAAGCAAAGTACAATAAAGACAAGACACAAATAAGAGGAAAAAAAATGTTTGTTATTTCTAATACAGCAAAAAATGCTGGAAGTTTTTGTCTAGTGTGCACGAACGTCGTTACGTAAACCAAAGTGTCAGATAAGGGTGCATGCGCACACGCGGTTTTTGTTGCCTCACTCGCTTTTACATTCGATCTTCAATGCGTCGGAGATGTGAGGCATGCATCACGGCCCGGGATCGTAACTTCGAACACCTACTTTGATGACGATCGTTTTCTATTTCATGTTCTTTTTTCTTAGTTTTTTGCTATACTTAAGATATAATATATACGTTTTCTTCTCTTGTTCGTGTCTTGTCTTTCTGGTGATTTGGGTTGTCACTACCGCGCCAGGAAAGCGTTTCCGACAATGCATTGCTATGTGATTTCCCATCATCTAAATGTACTATATCTCCCCTGAAAGTCTGTAAACGCTGTACTGATACACCTTGTAGATATGTGTCTTGATTAAGAAAGGTACGAACTTCACAATGAACTTACTGAATTTTATCTTCTGGTTAGTTAATTTTATTTTTTTTTTGTTTTCTGTTTGAATTTCTCTATACCTGCATGTAATTATCCGAAAATATTTTTCACTTCACTATGCCTTTCTTTTATGCAAATTTTCAAGGTACTATATAATTGCTAAATATTATTGAGTCAAGTATAGAGCTAAATAGCGAAACAGGACAGCAAAACAATACCAATGACAACAAATTACCATTGGCGAGACTAACAGAAAAGGTGCTTCTCAAAATTTGTCGCAGTTGAAACAAAACAAAATAATACCGTAAACTATTGCCGCAGTGGGTCGTTGGAATAAATTATTTATAACAGAAATACTTTTTTACTTATACTTGAAATAAACTTTTCATAAAAGAAAAATTAAGTGAAAGAAATAATAAACATTGTGCGCATAAACACACGAAAATGCGATTCATAACAACATCTAGTGATAAAATCATTTTTTTGTACCCTCTCCATTGCTTTCCTTTATTGACATTCTCTTAATTCGTGTTTTTGAATCCAAATTTTTACATTAAAAAGTAATTTTGCTGCTGTCTTACCGAAAAGAAACTTACATTAAAAATAACAACAGATGTCTAATAAGAATTATTGAAAACTCAATAATTTAAATATATTACTTATTTGCAGCTAATACCGAAAAATACTGGTATTAAAAAAATTGCGTAATAGCTCCAATTGCCGATATTCAGGAAATTAGCATACCGGTATAGCGATCACTAACCGGTACTGCCAATTACAATAACGCAAACTAAAAAAAAGGTGTATTTAGAAAAAAAATTTTGAAGCCTTCTTACATAACTTAAATTTCTTTTAACCAAAAGGATAAATAATATACACTATATATTCCTCATTAGTGAGCGATTTTTTTTATTATTTATTTATTTTTAAAGCTAGTCACAGAAGAGAGTCGCCATTGATTCGTCACATATTACTTGTGAGCTTGCGTCATGATTTATTTCTCATATGTGGAAGATTTCGATAATTGGGAATCTGGCGATTTTTCATTATTGGTGTCCATTTTTTACTCCAGCGCCTGCGCGAGAGGTATTTTTCTTTCCAAATCTACTACTCACATAGGGTTGATATAAATCAGCAGGGCTACCAAAATTAAGTTATTTACGCCAAATATTGACGCCAATAAAGAAAGATCGCCAAATTCCCAATTATCGAAATATCCCCCTCATATGCAATGTTTCCAGGTGGAATAATTTTTCAAACGTGACTAAAGAAGTAAACAAACTTACATCCGTAGAAATCTTCACTCAATATCGCAAAATCAATCTGAAAACTGACTTCGTCTTTATACGTATTTCAAGCTTGGAAGTTTTGCCTGAAATGAGCTTCAACAGAGGTTTATGCATTGATATGTTAACAATGGATTTTTAATTGTTACAGATAACTGAGGTATTTAGTTTTCAAACATATATCCATTTCAACAAAGAACATTTTTACATTTTTGATAGAGTTTGGGTGTTTGATTGATCGATTTATGCCGTGTCTATGAGTCAAAGTGTTGATGTTAAACTGTGGTATTAGCTCTGATGATAAACTTTAGGATACTGTTCTGGTACAGTTGGTTGGTTGGTTGGTTCAATTGAATTTATTGGCGCAAGAGCCTTAGTAGCCTATACTGCACCAAGTGTTAGCATATAATTTAACTGGATCATCAAACTAATTAACTATTAACACATGGAGCTGCAGCGAAGTAAAATTTCTTTAGTGAAGAAATTTTAGTGAGCGGCCTATGTCGAAAAAATAAAATTCATGTTTAAAAACATCACCTCATTTTCACCGAAATATGACTTTATAATTATCTTCAATAAAAAAAACACATATTTTCTCATCTATTTTTCAGTGTTGCTATCTGAATTTTCTCCACAGTAGGGGTGGAAGGTCATAACTGTCTTTACACTTTGTAGATATAATAACTTACAGTCAGAACCCCATTTAACGAGCCTCTATTTAACAAATATCGCGATTTAGCGACCTTTTCTTTTCCCCCTACAAAAATGAAGGCAAATCCCCTATTTACCGAATAATAAACCCCGAATCAACGGACTATTTTAACAGCACAATTTTTTTTTTTTTTTGTTAATATGAGTTGGAAATTTTGGATTGTTTTCCAAATGACATATCGATCTTGTCTGAAACAGAAAAAGACTTTTCTTGGAATCAGCAATTTTTGACGGGCGAAGAGGCAACTAATGAGTAAAAATTCTGTTGTAGAAAGTGGTAATTGAAATCCAATTAAATTTTTTTCTAATGGTTTACATGATCTAAAAACTAAAAACATCTCTTATGCAGCAGGCTGTAAGTGACACAGTATTTTCTTTTCTCCATAAAGTCGAAATAGAACTATTTCGAGGTGCCAAGGAAATTGTCAAACCTGCATTTTTGCTCGGTACTTTAAAATTTCAATCTAAGTAGTGTGTTTTGCTCGCCAAGCAACCACTTCCATTTGAAAAGCTTCTCGCCAAACAGGATAAACAATTTAAAGAATCTATTAATATTTCTGAGGAGTTAAAGATGGGAGGAGGGTTCTAATGGAAGTAGGTGTGATAAAAGAGAAGAAGAGGGAGGATGATAGTTTAGCAGAGATACTTTGTGGTCAAATTAGATATCATAACTTTTTAAAGCTGAGGGTTTTTGGGTTTAGGATGAAGGCTTTCTTTTTTGTGCGGAAAAGTTAAAGATTTTCTTGGCGGTGAATTTTTTACAACAGGGTTGTTTTTGATGAGATGTTATTAACTGAAGCTTGTATTATGTTACACACACACACGCACACATAATATTTTAATTTTCTTCACTTTTTTGACAGTGTTTGCATTGAAGTATTATCGATAGTGTGTAATCTTAAATGTGTTTCACGACATAAGAACAAAATGACAGAAAATATTTAAAAAAAAAAGCACATTGTATTTTATATAATTATGAATAAGAATAGCTTAGCTTTGCGCAAACACATCAAAAAATTAAATACCCTACGTATGTGCCTAAATATGTGAAGGAAAAGAAAAAAAATAATAAACTAAAAAAAAATCTTCAAACGAAAATACAAAAAAAAAAAAAAAAAAAAAAAATGTTCGGCTTGAAAATAAGAAGAAAAACATTGATGCTAACTTTAAAAGAAGCTGATAGGGAATTAAAAATATAATGTAGGGAATATTTATAAAAGTTTTTCTTAAATTCCCAAAATGAAATGAAAAAATATAACAGGTTCAGCATCCTACGAGTATAATGCAATATCCGATTAAACGGTCGTAATCTTGTTCAACGTCAAATTACTCTTACTTAGCTATACTTAAACCATGACGTTAGTATTCTTCTGAGAGACTAGTTACCTAAAAATCCAGCATACCAGTTTAAAGCTTCTCGCACCAAGGTTTTTTTACTTCCTTTTACAAAAAAGGAAGAATTGTATTCGCGAAAAAAAATTTCAATTAAAAAATCGATCTTAATTTCCATTTTGCTCACGCCTGAAAGAATGCCGAGTTTTTTTTTCCGACCCGACCACACGTACATAAATATCTCATCAAAAACAACCCTGTTGTAAAAATTTCCCCGCCAAAAAAGCCCCTAACGTTTTCGCACATAAAAGAAAACCTGCATTATAAATCCAAAAATCCTCAGCTATAAAAAGTTATGATATCTAGTTTGCCCGCCAAGTATCTCCAAACTATCATCCTCCATCGTCTCCTTTTTCATCACAGCTACTTCCATTAGAACCTCCTCCCACCTTCAACTCCTCAGAAATATGGATAGATCTTTTAAATTGTTTATCTTGTTTGGCGGGAAGCTTTTTGCTCCCCAAGCAACCACTTCACTTTAAAAATTGGTTGAATTTTGTATATGTACTCAATGGCCCCCCAAGAATATGTATACAAAAAATCATTACCGTAGTCCCCCGGAGGGCTGTAATAGAACCCCGGGAAGGTACAATTAGGGGGTAAAAACGAGGGGGGGAAGGGGAGGGGGTCAAATGTCACAAAAGGCACATCAGTAGGGCACACGGAATGTGTGTGCGAAATTTCAGCTTGATTCCTTTTTTCGTCTGCGTTGTAGCCCTGTCAAAGAAAGCGAAAACTTTTTTGAGCAGCGATTTTATAACTTTAATACCTTCTCCCCCTGATGGTCCAGGGGATTGTGCTTTGGTTTACGGCGTCAGGGCCACTATAGATTGAGTGTACCAAAAATCAACTCCGCGTTTCTTCTGTTGGCTGCTGACGTTTGGTTTCCTTGGCGGGGCGGGACGCTCCCGCGTCTCGTGATATACTGGTAGTTATCAAAACAATGGAAACACCTGTGAATAAAAGTGACATTTTTGAATGCGCTTCGTAAGTAATCTTTATTATTATTACTAATAATAAAGCTGAAAGTCTCTCTGTCCGGAGGATGTCTGGATGTCGTCTGTGACGCGCGTAGCACCTAGACCGTTCGGCCGATTTTCAGGAAATTTGGCACCAAGTTAGTATGTAACATGGGGGTGTGCACCTTGAAGCGATTTTTCGAAAATTCGATTTTGTTCTTTTTCTATTCTAATTTTAAGCCCATTTTTCACAGAAACTTAATAAAGTGGGAAAGAATTTGTTCTGAAAATTACCTTTCTTTTCTTTACTTCTTTATCTTTCTTCTTTTCTTTTCTTCGTTACTAATAATAAAGCTGAAAGTCTCTCTGTCCGGAGGATGTCTGGATGTCTGTAAGATGACTGTGACGCGCATAGCGCCTAAACCGTTCAGTCGATTTTCATGAAATTTGGCACAAAGTTAGTATGTAGCATGGGGGTGTGCACCTCGAAGCGATTTTTCGAAAATTCGATTTGGTTCTCTTTCTATTCCAAATTTAAGAACAAAACTATCATAAGATGGTCGGGTAAATTACGAAATTATCATAACGTGTAACCGTAACATGGGCACTAGCCAATTGGCGAGATACGAAATTATCATAACGTGTAACCGTAACATGGGCACTAGCCAATTGGCGAGATACGAAATTATCATAACATGTAACCGTAAAATGAGTACAAGCCAATTGACGAGAAAATTCACAATACATTATTTGTAAATACAGGCGAACCAAAAGACCTTTTAATTTTTCTGTTACGGGCGAAGCCGTGCAGGTACCACTAGTAAAGAATAAAACTAGATATCTATTTTTTTATAAATAGCATTGTATATGATCTGGTAGTATATGGTAGTTTAACGGAAGTTCTGGACGTCTTGGATTTTATTCAAGCGCGTGAAATGTCGGACCTCTCAAATTGAGGCAAAAAAAGAGGCCAAAAAAATGAGGCCAAAAAAAAAAAGAGGTCACATTTTTAGAGCGCGTCTAGCTGGAGCAAATGTAACTGAAACATCTGAACTTCTTGGTGTTTCTAGAGGTACAGTATCTAAAGTCATGCTAGTATACACACATCACGGTAAAACAATCTTGGCTAAGCAAAACAGCGGAAGGAAAGAGAAGCTCAGTAAAAGATACCGACGGGTGTTGAAGTGGATTGCAGTGTCTAAAAAGTGAACAACAGCATCAAACGTGACCAAGAACTCAATCACGATCTGGGTTCACTTGTGTGAATGATTATAGTTAGAAAGACTCCTTTAGAAACAGAACATTTACGGCAAAGTAGCGATTCCGAAATTTCTTTTCCTAGTGTTTCCATTATTTTGTTAACTACCTGTACCTAGGAACGCATAGACGCACGAATTACCCATTTTGACGAATCTCGAGTTAATTACAACGAGTTTTCTCATGACGTCTGTATATATTTATGTATGTGCATATGTATGTCGCATAATTCAAGAACGGTATGTCCTAGAAAGTTGAAATTTGATACATAGACTCCTAGTGGTGTCTAGTTGTGCTTCTCTTCTTTTGGTTGCATTCGGGTGTTTCTAAAAAGATCTTTTGCACCTATTTTGGGGAGGGGAAGAATCATTGTTAACTTTGATGCAAACTCAAGTGGTGTTATAATTTGGCGGACACTAGGCGATATATCGCCAGTCTTTGGTTTTAATTTGGCCACTGTTCGTGATATTTAGAGTGTTAACTATTGAATTTCATCAAAATAACCGATAATGGTGAATAACATTAAATTGGTGTAAAAGGAAGTCATGTGGTGCACACAAAAAAAATCTTTGAATCACTTTTTTATTTCTAGAGTAAGATGGGAAACGTAAGATGATTTTTTTTTAATAAGAAGAAAAAAAAACACTTTATAAGAACTGCAAGGAATAAAAGAGCAAAAAATAATTGCCGACATATAAATACGAGTGCCTACTCAAATTTATAAATCAAATCTTATTTAAAATTACAGTACAAAAATCAACTAAACTAAGCACCTAATTATAAATAAACACTGATTGTATTTAATATACAAATAAGTTATTTTGATATCTATCTAGTTATGTATGTTTAATTGGGTTTTCATCGCTTTTAAAGGTACATGCCTCGTATAAACTACTACCTAACCTAACTGACTACCTACTGAATCCAGAAATTAACACTAATTTTACGAAACACGAAATTATTCATTAAAACCAAACATAGTCTGTAAGTTAGGTAGTAGTTTATAGGAGGAACCGACTTCAAAAGGTGATTAAAAATTAATCAATCGTACAAAATTGTTTAGGTATTAAGATAGTGTATTGTAAAGTAATTACAGTTTGCGTTTATTTTGTAATTAAGTGTTTAGTTCAGTGTACTTTGATCTGGAATTGCAAAATGAATTTAAGTAGTAGGCTTGGGTAGGAAATCGTATATAAATGTGTTTATTATTTTCCTGGGTGTTTCTAGTGTGTATTTTGAAGTTTTTTTTTTTTGTAAATAATTTGTAATTTTCTTTTATATTGGTCTACATATAAAATAGATATGTAGGATATAGTATATGCTACATAATGGGGGGGGACCTTCATTACGCGCATACCGAATGAAAACGACGAGCTTAAGAAGGCTGGGAACGATAAAGATGAGCGCAATAGAGAAATAAATAGAACACTGCGTATCGGAGAGTCTTTCGAAGATAGTAAATAAAGGGTTTATAAAAAGCGCTACTAAAAAAACGTAGAAACAAAATTACTGTCATCGTCAGATCGACTTTATCAAATTATGCTTTCCAAAAGCAAATGCAGGAGTCCTTGAAAAAAAAATGCTTTAAATAATTTCTCCAGAACCTCATCATCAGTACCTGACCTGATGCCCTAGGGACCCTCCGGAAAGTATATATCCTTTCAAACAAAAAGAAAAAAGTTTTCAAATCGGTTCAAATGTCTTCGAGTTATCAGTGGACATACATTAAAATATCCCGATGAATTAAGATCCTACTCCTAAGTATATTTTTTATGTACCAATTAAAAAAAAGGTGTTTAGAACAGAAACAATTTTTTAACATTTATCATATTTGAATCCAAAAAAGTACTAATATGAATTTCGTTACCGGGAAAACATCACACTTTATTGCTTATTACCTATAAAACTAGAAAATCGCACGTAAATGTATGACGGGTAAAAATTGGTTCTACATTTGATCAAAGCAGCTGTCTGTTGATATTTTGATAGTTGAAATTTTAATCCCAATTGCAATGGATTAACCCTACTTTCCAGTAGTTAGAGCTCATTTTTGACCATTTTTTTTTGTTTTTTAGTTTTCCTAAAATGAGCCTTACCATTAAAATAATCTAGTTAACGGAATATATATATATATATATATATATATATATATATATATATAAAACGAGGGAAACCCAAAAATAACCGGATATTTGTTCTAAAATATTTATATATTAGTTTATTTACAAAATTTTGTTTCCTTCAAAGTGATCACCCTTAGATGCAATACACTAGTTAATTATTTTTTCCACTGTTAAAAGCTCGTCTGCAACTCATTAGCTTTGACCATGTTCAGTGCCCGTTGCGAAGCAGTTTTTACAGCCTCTACATCATGAAAACGCTTCACTTTCAGAATTTTTTTCATCCCAGGGAACATAAAATGATCACAGGGGGCTAGGTCTGGCGAGTACGGGAAGGGGGGGATCGAGGAACGATTGGCCACCCCTGAGAGGCCAAGTAGCGGTTAATAGTGAGTGCTAAGCGTACGGGAGCGTTATCATGGGGAAGGAACCATTCTTCCAAACGCCCATGCGAGCTCCAACTCACTCTTGTTTCTTCTAAAGATTAGTCAATCGTAAAACGACGATTTTCGTTGATTTTTTGGCAGATTTTTTAAACATTTTCATCATTTCGAGACTTTGAAGGGCGCTCAGAACGAGCATGATATTCAGCACTCATGCTATCACGTTTAAAGCACCCAAACCACTTGAAAACTTGTGTACGGCTCATGGCATCGTCCTTGAAAGCTTTTTAAAGCATTTAGTAAGTTATTGCATTGCCGACTTTTCAAGCAGGAAGCAAAATTTTAAGTTTACAGTTAGTTCTTTCAAATTTGTCATAATGAGTTCGCAGGCGGAAAGCAACAACACCTGAGAAAACCAACACTACGATTTGACGTTATCACCTACACTGACGCGACTTGCACAGCTGGTTTGTGAAGGTCTCTACTTGAGCCATCTAACTTTAGAACACTCTACTACATCTAGAATTGGCATCACACCATTAATCCGGTTTCTTTTGGGTCCCCCCTCGTATATATATATATATATATATATATATATATATATATATATATATATATATATATATATATATATATTGGTAATTTGTTGCTTAAACCCTTGCATTACCCTGTAACACCTAAGGTTGCCGCGACACTCATTTAGGAACCCCTGAAGTAGGATATTCATTGTACGAGTAAGTAAATCATGTTAAAATGTCCCTAAACACGCTAAATATTTCACCAGTTTTCTTTGTCTCAACGAGAAGAAAAATACATATGTTACACAAGTTCGTAAGATAAAAGCATTTTTTGATGTTGGACTATATTCACTGTTCGGCATTCTTGCAGTTTTGTTTACCTAAGTGGCATTTAATAATGATTCAAAAAAATGTAATCCATTGAGAAGACAGCATAAAATTTTAGCACTGAGGAGGAAAATCCATTATGATCATTTCACTGCCAATTCCTTGAACACATTTTCCATTTATTGTGAAAAGACGAAAAATGAAATGAACATTGGAAAAAGTTTCTTGAAATTAGTATTCATTTTTTTTATGTGTAAAAAGTAAGTGTTTATCATTTCTGCATCGAATCTTACGTTCCAAAAAGCAGATGATGGCATGAAATATAGTTATTTTTAAATCTTTTTGAAAAAAATCGCATGCATTTATATTGGTCGAAAAAAAATAGGAAAAAAAAAACAGGTTTTCAAAATGTTGACAAAGCTACGACAAAATCTGTACAAAAAATTGCTCTATTTTTTTTTCTTCCAAAATAGATAAAGTAGGTTAGACCGGGTCACGTTTACGCAGTGCCTTTTTTTCAAAACGTGTTATAACTGGAGAGCCGACAGTCATAACAAATTGATGCTGCTCCCTAGCAAATATCCTCACTAATTTTTGAATCTGTCGAACTTCGGTCTAGCATGCATAAAGAAAAATCTGTTTTTTACCAAGTCGAGTAAATTTTGAGTTGAACGTTTTGAAGCTTAGTGTGAATAAATAATTCTTAGTTGAGAAAGAACAAAAATATAAAAACTATCAGAATTTTATCCTTTTTTGAGATTTGTATTTGTATGAACTGAAATGTTATTTTTGCACATTACTATTGCACATTATTTTTTTGCATATTATAAATTAATCCAAACTTCGATACGGGACAAGTTTACGCGTTGACGTCAGAGAACCTTTTCGCACTTTCTTACTGTGTCTTACTTCTAAATGTGCCCTGAGGCTTTTTTTTTATCCGAACTGTCTCAAAACGTTTAAACATTTTCAGGCTATTTAGTTTTGAAGAACCACCATTTCATTTTTAATTGAGTTACAAATTCGTATCTTATAGCTTACAATCATGTAGTGCCCACTCAGCTTTTACTGTATACACAATTCAGTCTGTAATAAATTTGCTTTATTCAAACGATGGTAAGACACTGTATTCAAAACTCTAATTGAACCACGTTTGGTGTTAAGATAAATATGCGCAAACGTGCTCCGTGTCCGGGGCACATTTACGCAACCGATTTGAACTCAAAAATATTTTTTCTAAAAACACAATCTGAGCAACAACCGAATATACCAGTTTTGACACCATTAACTGCTTTATAAAACCGCAGTGTCAAAAATTTCCTAAGTTTAAACGTAAAATTTAGAAAATTCATTTAAAAAAAAACAAAAAACACGTGACCCGGTCTAACCCTACTATACTTAATTATTTGGTAAAAAAGAAAAAGACAAAAATTCACTTTTCAGTAAATGCAGTCGAAAGTTTCCGATAAATCACCGGTTAAGGTCAATATTTTTGGTATCATATTGTTCCAGTGTGAAAATTAATTAAAACTGACTACCAAACGCCACGACCTTGAGGGTCACGGATTGGGACAAAATTCTAGATGTAGGTCAATTCTAACTAGATATGAGCCCAGGTATAGCGGATTGACTGCATAAGCCCTAGTTGGGCTGCAACGAAATGCAATGTAATTTCCTTTAAAATTATCATTTTTATTGCTTTTTCTATTATTGCACTACACTTTGATCTTAGCCAAAAGGCCGAGAAGCGATGCTCTATTATTGCACTGCAGAATGAGCGATTTGCATGCTTATCTTTGAATTAATTAAGTTGAATACTAGTTTTTAATAACTGGTTCTCAAATTCAAATTGGCTCCTACTTTTAATTTCAATAACTTGAATACCGAAATACCATAGTAATATGATATTTATCGTTTGCAACTGAAACTAATTATTTTCATTTTATATTAATCGTCTGCTAGTAACAAGTATTTATCGTTTGCTAATAAAAACATTTACTTTAACTGGATACTTATTGTTTGCGGTCAAAGATATCCCACATTGACAAGCATAAAATGGGAGATTTTATGCTTGTCAATTTGATTTATTGTCACTTTGATTTATTGCACATTGCACACAAAAGAACAAAAATACAAGATTGTTTCGACTTTTCAACTAACTTAGATCATGCCCATAAATAAATACGTGTCCTCCCTTACACACAATTTACTAACAAAAGGTGTTGGGAGATCGAACATAGTGTCGAGTCGAGAAATTCCAATGGAAACTCCATTGCATTTCTGGGGCCAAACTAGCAACTTTTGAACCTCGTTGCAGAGAAACTAGGATCTATGCAGTCAAACCGCTTTACCTGCGCTCATATCTATTGAGAATGGACCTATATCTAGAATTTTGTCAAAATCCGTGACCCTCAAGGTCGTGCCGTTTGGTCGTGAGTCTATTGAAGATCTATGACTCACCTCATTACACGCCAGGTTTACTTATTACGGGATAAACTTCAAGCTGGGTTAACGCCGAGTACAGGACAACCCGCAGTAAGTTCGCAGACGACTACCGACAGTCGCACAGTATTTCGATTAGTACAAGCTAGTTGGGCAAAAGTCATGTTCAAAATTCTAAACTTTGGTATGGGGATAATGTAAACAATAAACCAAAACATGATACTTCGTTATTTGCTTATGTCTAACTCCCTTCTGTCACGTGAGTAATAAGGCTCAAAGGTGCGTATTCGTTTGTAATAGAATAAATCAGTTGAGTTCCAGACATCATTTCATCACACAAAATTAATGTGCTCCTTATTTCATATGATATTATTGTTCAAGATTGATATTATTTATAGTAGTAAGTGCTTTTTTTCTCTAATTTAATTAATCTATGTGATAGTTAAAAAATGTTAAATTTTTTTAAAGAAGGAACGAATGATTTTTTGCCCGTTTCAAAACTTTAAAATGATGGAAATAACTTGTATCCATTTGTAACCGGGCTAAATTTTCTGTATATAGTAGCTGCAGCTTTCTGATTATTAATAAGACGTATTACAGTCAGCATACTAGAGTACAATATTTTTTTTACCCAAAGCTTTATGTGCTTCAATCATTCTTCAAAGAAATACCTACTCGAAAGAAAGTAATCTAGAGGGAAAAAAATGTTGTCCTCGAGTGTGCTGAATATAATACACCTTATTAATTATGGGAAGAGTACAGCTATCATATACAGAAAATTTAGCCCGGGTACAAACGGATAAAATCATTATCATCACTTGAAAGGTTTTAAAACGAGATTGCTCGCTCAGGGTATGACATACCCACCTCTTCGCATTCAATCAAATTTCTCTCCACCTTTTTTTTTTGGAAGTGGATGATTCCTTGAGTAGCTGACCCATAGGTCATAACCTTGAAGGGGTAGAAACGGTGGCAACATTCTAAAATTAGTTTCTTTGGAATTGATTTCTACGGGTGTATCATACCCTGCGCGAGTATTTCTGCTACAGTTCTGAACTAAAGCATACGGAATGCTTCCAAGAGACTTAAAATTAAAACTAGGATCTAGTGAAGACATTGCATCCCCTGATAAAAAAGCAAAGTCTACGTACAAAAGCTGTACTGAAGTAGCAATATAAAAGACAAAAATCAAATTTGTGTGTGAAAAATGTGACAAAAACATTTGCATGAACTATATGGCATGCATTTGCAAAACAATTTAGAAATCGAATGCAAATCTTTTAAGAAAATATTTTATAATTATACTTTTTTCTCTTATTTGCATTTTCAACCTTTTTGAAAAAAAAAAAAGAACTCGAAAATACTAAAAAACCTCCTCGGATATGAGATACCCTGCGCGAGCACTCCCGTTCGTCTTGGTCGCGTGAGCAATCTCGAGTTAAACTAGCAAAAACCAGTATAAGTAATATCCATCTGGAGCAATTAAATCATGTGAATCTAGGAACACTTGAATTTTGTGTGATGAAATGATGCTCGACTTTTGTCCAGCTAGCTTGTATTAGTCGAAACACTGTGAGTCGTTCTCAAAATCCAGCCTCACGAGAGTACCGCACCATAGATCCTTTGTGTGGTACGTTGGTCGTGTGGTACCTAAGGTTGGCCGCTAAAAGTTGGGGTGAAATGGAGAAAAGTAAATACAAGATTCATCATAATCTACGAGGGCAGCCATTTTGCTATTGTTGCGACCAACTAAGTTAAAAAGAGCGTATACCGTATACAATGGGGACTTTAAAAGCTGATGTTAAAAATTTGGTAGAATAATTTCGTGAATTGCTTCAGAAAATAAAATTGCACATAAAAATACTCTAAGTAAAGCTTTATGCACGGATTTAATTAAAATACAAGCGTTTCAAAAGAAACATCTTGTATAGTTTGCTGGTAATTTATTATTGAAATTTGACCTAGTATCAAGGGGTAGGGGAAAAGACAATGTACTAGGAAAAAACACCACTTCAGCTGTGATTTTCGGGAACAAGATAAAAACTATGCGTAGACCTTCTGTGGAAACATACGTTTCAAAAGATTTTCTATATTTCTTGTATTGTTTGTCATAATACAGTAAAACGTGTAACGTCGACCAGCTGACTAAGTTGACCATTAAAGTACTACACTACAAGTGGTCAAGGTTTCACTGTGTCATGACATTTAAAAGACTCATGAGATAAAAATGTAGGGGAATGTGGGGCAAAGTGAAATAGCGGCGTAAAGTGAAGTACTTATTCTGAATTGTGCTTCACTTATTTGGAAATGATTTCACAATGAAGTGGAACTTGAAGTCTATTTCAGTAAGGAAACTAAAACCATTGAAGAATAAAGCATATAAAAATGCAGGCATTTTTAAAAAATGATGCTCCTATTGCAACATATGTTGTAAATGGTATTATAAAATGATAAATTTCTTGATATTAACATTCTAAATATTAATTGAGGTTTTCCAATATTGGGAGAACTATTTATTTAGTTAATATTAAGCTAATTTGTGTTTTAAATAATTTGTAAAATTAATCAAATACATTCGGGGGGAAATGGATGGCGCAAAGTGATATAGATTATTTCGCTTACTCACTCAATTATTTACCAAATCACTTACGTAGGGGAGACAGGAGCAAGATGACAAAAGACTTAATTTTTGCGTTTTTCTCTAGGAAACAGCATCAACTGGCTCTTTTATCGGCTGGTCGTTCAGCAATAGTATAAAGATCCTGAAATTATCATATTTGTGTTAGTTATGAAGCTCTGATTGTTTACCGATGCTACATTATAACTTTTATGCATGTGTAAATAAGCTCTGCTAAAGATACAGGAATGATAGATTGTTTCTCTTTAGTATTTATAAGTAACTTAAGTTATATACTGCTTATTACCATGAATAAACGTCAATTAAACGCCTTCCTTTATGGCAATGAAAACGAATCCTTTCAAACAGGAAGTCCAGGGCGCGATGACGGGCCGAAACAAGAGGCAAGATGACAATACTTCTTCTTTTCAAGTCCTGCTTGTAAAGAGGAATACTTTGACCCTTTAACGGAAGAATGGTTCTAGTGCTGCAATGCCAGAAGTGGTGGCGTGAGGAATGTTCCGATTATGAAAATGTCCTTTTCATTTGTGACTATTGTTAGCTGCACAATTAAGAACTTTAACGTAACTTTGCAATTCATTATGCTTAATTTAATGCTTTGTGAGGTGTAAAAACACAGTAAAAATTTGTTAAAATATGTAATATATTGAAAAAATAAATTGTGTTCAACCTTTTTCAGTGTTGTCATCTTGCCCTGTGGCCAAAGTCATCTTGCCCCAGTACTGGGGCAAGATGGCGATTTGTTAAGGTTATGAAAAAATAAAAATTTTCTTCATTTATTTCATTTGAAAAATCAATTGGTAGTAATATATCTAATACTACAAAGGACCACTCTAGCAGCTTATGTAAAGGAAATTTTACTATCCTTAAAAATAAATTAATAAACAACAAAAATTGTTAGCATAGTCATCTTGCCCCGGTCTCCCCTATATATTTGTTAATTAATTCATTTATACGTTCCTTCATTTAGTTATTCACTTAGAGTTATTCATTCATTCACTTATTTTCTTACTCTTTTGCTCATTCGTTTACATTTATTTGTTTATTACTTAATTTGTTTAATTACTTATTCGTTTATTTTTTTTATTATATTTACATTTATTTATTCAACATTTTACTAACCGATTCATTTGTTGAAAACATTTGTTTATACTCAAATAGAAAACATTTAATTACTTAAGAAGTTTTTTTTTTCATTTTGCCCCATAAAAAATCAATGGAAAAATGTTCTTTTTTTCTGTACGGCACAAATTTACGTCAAAAATAAAAAATATTGTTCCCATGCAAGTTTTGTTATAAAACATAATGTTTTTTTGTTTTTGTATTGTAGTTCTCGGATGACTTTTCATCCAAAAGCTCACACTTCTTTGCATTGAAAAAGGTGTTCCTTGTAACACCGAAACACGTGTATGCAATCATTTGCAAGTTTTGTGCTTAATAACGTTGGATTACTGACATTTTAATTTCCAATTTGTTCATTTTGAAAAATCTCAATCATCTTAGCTATTTCACTTTGCCTCACATTCCCCCACATTTTTATTGTTTTTTATTTTATTTGAAATCTAGAAATTGAAATCTAAAGATATTAGAATGAAAAACACAATGTTGAATTTACCGTTTGTACGATGAGATTAAGAAATCTCAAAAAAGAAAACAAAAAAAGAAAAAAAGAGAGAGAGAAAAAAACACAAATGCTGAATGAGAGCTTAAAAAAAATACTTAGCAAAATTAAAATTCTACGATATTTTCTTAATTCATAAATAGATTGCCTATATTATAACTAATCATTTGTATTTGTTTTAAGAAATAAAAGTTTTCTATAAGCTGCAAATATTTTTTGTAGTTTTGTCTTGTAAAAACAAAACAAAACTGGCTTTACCTTTTCTCGAATATCTTACTTACATAGTTTTTATTTCACCATTACTTATACATTTCTCATAAAATAAATTGCAAAAGTGTGTTTCGTTCTGCTTGTTTTTTCAGAAGTGTATGTTGAAGCAGAGTTTATAATAACATTAATATTCCTAGTTGCGAAATTGCTGGTGTCAACATTCCCATAACTCCTCAGTTAGATATGGTTTTCGAAAACTCCGTTACTGTTTTCTTTCTTATACAACAACTGAGAAACAAATATATTAATTATCTTATTCGCTGCTAATTCCTATACTGTTTGTTTTTGTGTTATTTTTTTTCAATTTAACTATTGGGATTGAGCCATTGAATTTTCGACACAAGAGAAAAAAATTATTATTAGGAATTTATGTAAAAACACACCATACGTTAAAAACTTACATTTTTCTATTCTACTAAAGTAATTGAAACGAAATTTCTCTCTTAGCGTGTTTTTTTTTCTTGAAACTGATTTAAAAAAAAAAATTAAAAAAAATAATAAAATCCACACAAATACCCTGAATTTAGAATGAGAAGTCTAATAAACCTCGCCAGAAGCAAAATTTTTCAAAGCGTTTTTTTTTTTTTTTGTATGCAACTACGACATTCGTATATTTAACGTCTAATAAGAAAAAAATTTCACATTTTCAAAAAAAACAGCTTTATAATGAGATTTTTTTGTATGCTGGAAAAGAATGGGAATTTTTATTTTCAGCAGATATTACATATTTCATAACTTTAGATACTTTCAATTCATTACAAAAGGAAAAAACTGTTCTGTTTGTTCTCTTGTCTGTCTCAATGTTGAGTTTGCTTCATTCCATCGTTTTCATTGGCTTAAATCATCTCTTTAAATGTTTTACTTTTAAGTCACAATTTTGATGGAACTGTTAATTGATGAAATTTTGCTTTGTTTAAAATGTATGAGAAAAGCTTTCGCATTATTTTTACTTTTTTATAAAATATCAGTCGGTACTTTCAATATTAAGAAATTTTCAATTTTATTAAACACTAGTGGCACCCGCACGGCTTCGCCCGTAATAGAAAAATTAAAGGTCTTTTGGTTCGCTTGTATATTCACAAATGATGTATGGTGAATTTTCTCGCCAATTGGCTTGTACCGACGTTACAGTTCAACGTTATGATAATTTCGTATCTCGCCAATTGGCTTGTGCCCATGTTACGATTCCACGTTATGATAATTTCGTAATTTATGATAGTTTTTTTTTTCTTAAAATTTGAATAAAAAAAGAACCACATCGAATTTTCGAAAAATCGCTTCGAGGTGCACACCTCCATGCTACATACTAACTTTGTGCCAAATTTCATGAAAATCGGCCGAACGGTTTAAGCGCTATGCGCGTCACAGACATCCTACGGACATCCTACGGACATCCTACAGACATCCTCCGGACAGAGAGACTTACTGCTTTATTATTAGTAAAGAATACTTTAGAAACTAGACTTTTTTTGGGAAGCTGTATCTTTACATATTTACTAAAAATAAAGCTGAAAGTCTGTCTGGATATCTGTGACGCGCACAGCGCCTAAACCGTTCGGAAGATTTTCATGAAATTTTGTACAAAGTTAGTTTGTAGCATGGGAGCGTGCACCTTGAAGCAATTTTTCAAAAATTCGACTTTGTTCTTTTTCTATTCCAATTTTAAGAACATTTTCCCGAGCAAAATTATCATTAGATGGACGAATAAATGTCTATTTTATTGTTGTTTAGCGCAAAAATTTTAAAATACATTTATAGATTAATTCGGTTTGTTATCAGAAAAAAAAACTGACTGAAAAAAATGTGCCATTTGAGCATACTAACTCTATAATACGTCGGCACGCACGATCGTAATTATGAGTAAATGATAACATCTCTACCACCATGCATTTTATTTTTCTTAAATGTAAACGCAGCGAGTAAAACTACTAGGCAAGTACGATGCACAGATGAATCGTCGTGTTAGCTAGTTATTTCCATTTTTTTAACCAAATTAAGATTATTTTACTTTTTAGTTCAATTTATGGGGGCACACATTTTAAAAAGAAAATAAGTTATCTCCCCTCCCCCCGAAAAAATAAAACATTTAAATTTTATTTTCCTAAACATAAGTTAGAAGACACAAGTTCGGTATAAAAAGTTAGATTTCGTATATTTTCACTTTATTTTTACGCTTTAAATCTTCAGTATCTTAACTCTAAACCTTATTTTTACCGTTCTTGCAATCTATGCATATATAACTGAAGGTTGCGAAAATAGAGGTCTTTTGGATTTACGGGAACACTTTGTTTATACAACAATATTGTACGGTGAATGAATCATCAACGATTTTACAGAAGTTAAAAGAGTGGACAACAAAAAGATTCTGCACTTAAAAAAATGGTAAAAAATAAGGAATAATATTATCAATATACACATATGGCAAAATTAGATAATAAAATGTTCAATTTTATTATATGTCTAATTTTAAATGTTATTTAAAAATGCTTGTCTCCTGCCGAAGTTGAAGTATCATTTTTAATTGGTGATTTAAAGAAATTAATGTTCCCTTTGTCAAAAAGTACATTAAAAGAAGCCAGTAAAGGAAACGTATTCAGCAAAAGTTACTACAAAACCATGAGAAAATTTTTAACGTCAAGAAATTATTTGAATTTACATTAAAGTTTTTTTTTTTTTTTTACTTTTTCTGACGAAATTTCTCTGCGGCCCAGCACAGATTTTTATGATCCAGCAGAGGATTTCTGACTTTATGAAGATAGCTTTGCTCGCTAATTTACTTTCTAATTTAACTGAGTGATTGCTATTAAAGTAGCATATAATTCCATATTCTATAATTCGTAGTACCCATAGTAAATTTTTCTCCAAGTTTATAATGAAATAAAATATAAATAATTACAGTCGAGCCCGCTTAATGGAATAGGCAATTTCCCAGGAAAATTTATTCTAATAAGCGGGATATTCCATTATCCGGGATAAAAATAACACACATCAACGGTGTAGTACATTGGAATGTTATTACATTAAGCGGGATATTCCATTATCCGATATTCCATTAAGCGGGCTCGACTGTATATACAGGTAGAGTTAGCAAAATAATGGAAACACCTGTGAATAAAAGTGACATTTTTCAATGTGCCTCGTGCAATATCGACAAAGTAACCACCAGAAAACTCGATCACCATCTGGATTCCACATTGTGAGTGATTACAGGCAAAAGGCCCTTTTTTAACAACACATCCGCGGCAGAGTAGCGTTTCCTAACACACTCATCACAAAGTGTTACCTTTTTTTTTGATAACTACCTGTAGTTTAAGTAACGAAAAATGTGCTTTAATTCCCCTCCCACCAAATAAAACTCAACTTCAATGTTTAATTGTCTTTTTTTCGTGAATTCAAAATGTATATAGAAATTGAATTTGAACAGTCATATTCTAGAAAAATAAATAAAAGCTCCCTATTTGTCAAATGGAATTCTGAATAATTAAGTGTTTTTTTCCTTGCTGGAAAACTAGTTTTGATGAAGATTAATGGTTTTCGAATGCCTGTATTATAATACATGTCATCAGATGAAATTTGTAGCGCATATGCTTTAGCCTCGAATTTTAATTTTTTAACAATGTTTTTGTGTAATTTTACCTCAGTTTAATTAACTACGTCAGTAATATTCAAACATCTAAAGTTTAAACATGAGCTCGAACCTGAATAATTTTTTATTTATGCACACAGTAACTCTCAAATGATTTCTAGTTGAATAATAAAACTTTAAGATTGCTTTTTGCTGTAGAATCGTTACATCATTTCAGAATGTAGGAACTTTTTTCTACGGATACAGAATTAGAAATGCTTCTAAACTTCATTTTCGAAAGAACTGAATAAAGTGATCTTGTCTTTTTAAAGAAAGTTTTTTTTTGAGCAATCACGATTGCTTATTGTTCTCATTTGACCGTTTTGATGTTCCAATGATTTTATTTTCCCCCGCCTCCCTCTACAGCATCACCGTTGACCGGCCTCACGATGCTGCTCCTCTAGCGAAAATAGTCTCCAGGTTGCGTCCATATCCAACATACACACGCAGACCACATGCCTGCACACAGACACAAATACACACACACATACAGTCATGCCCGCATACAGACACAAACACACACACATACCCACACACTCATGCCTTGAAACACGCACTCGTGATTGCGAAAAACATAATTTGAATTCAAAATGAAATAATTCAAATTAATTTATCTTTTTTTGTGGACACACGCAGGAAGCATAGCAAAGTTTTTTTTTCTTTTGTTTTGAAAAAGACATTAAGTACCTTTATCAAAACAATAATTAAGTAGTTTATTTAAAAGCTCCCCTAGTTCTACTGGAGTGACCGCTGCTTATTTGAATCACGTTTTTCTTTTTCAAAACGTTTTGATTCAATATAGCCTCTTATTCAATTTAGCAAACATGTGTATTTATATTAATGGCGGAATTCTACATACGCGATCTTTATTTAATTTTTATTCGCAAAAGATCATTAAAAATATGCCTTTCACTCAAGATATCGATGTTTGATTATTTGATTGATTAAATAATTTTATCGAAAATCAGAAAAAAAAAAGCAATTACAAAATTCAAGTTTCAAATTATGTGCTTCGAAAAATATATCTGATAATAATTTTAAAGAACAAATAGCAATTATTTGCGCACTCTTTCTTCAATCTCATAAAACTGCCTGCATGTCTTCTGAACTCCGAATGTTAACGCCTAGACAGCAGAACTCCCGTCGATATTATGTTTGTCTCCTTCTCACCGGTTTTGTTTGATTTTTCAAAGAAATTTGTCTCATTAAGGTGTGCACCATCCTGCCTCACCTTCTTTTAAAATTTACAAAATGAAAAATAGCTTGTTTTACTAAATGAAGAAAAAGGAAAAAACAAATATTGCGTTAATTCTCCAAATGTTTGTGGGAAATGATCAGTCATATAACTTTGATTCATTTAAGCGGCCGCTCTATTCGAATAATCGGCAACTTTTTAAATATGAATGCTAAATATCGTTCTGTTTTTGAATATTTGATTCATTAACGCGGCTGTATCAATTAACCATTGATTCAATTACGCAACACTTCCAGTAGTTATACGCAGTGTTGTAGTTTGGGGTAAAGATACTTAAGAAGAGACTGCTTCCAGATATTTGTATATATTTTTTTCAAACAAGGCAAATATAAAGTAAAATGGTTTCAAGCCATCTTTGTTTTTAATAAGTCCCCCCCCCCCAAATATTTATGCCAGCTACATTGGTGCTAATAAGCTACAAGTAGTCCATTACTGTTTATGACTGTGAGTCAACAAACTCAAATTAAAACACATGGGAATATAAATCAGAGATTACCTAAACAGAAAAATATCGAATTCCAAGCTCGTTTACTCCAGTTTTGGGACAACGTTATCATAGATAGCACAGTTCAATAATACGTGATTCATTTTGTTGTCATTTTACATTACAACATTAATAAAATCAGACGTTGTATTAAATATTTCTGAGAAGTGGGGAAGCTCCCTGCACAGACTATATGATGGAAATTCTAATGCACGATTTTTTACTGAGAATTTTCACATGATGATCACATCTTAAAATGTTTCATTCGCGAACAAAACGAAGTTTTATGCAAAATAAGTATTTCAACTATTGAAATTTTGTATTCCAAACCTAATTTCTACTTGTTGAAATCTAAAATTAAAACTGTAATCTCATTGCTCCATTTATTTCCACACAGGTCTTATATTTGATGTATGACCATTTTACCTCACTGACCACTTTTCCCGAATAAACCCTATTTCTTGATTTACAAACATCATCTGCATACTACAGGGTGCTCATAAAGTATCTCCGCAGTCCTCTTTTTGCTCATTGGAAGATGAAACATCAAGAGCATTCTTTCAATAGGATAATGCAAGAGCGCACACTGTTAATCGAGCTCTGGATTGGTTGGAATATGTTTTTGGAGAATGTATAATTTCAAAAGGCGTGTGGCTTACTCACTCACCTGACCTATCACCCCCTGAATTTTACCTGTTGGGAACTGTAAACGTCACTACTATAATTTACAATGCGAGATAAAGATTGAACAGCTGAAACATTACGTTCTATGTTTGCATGTTGCAATAACATGAAACAGGTAAATGTTTGTATGGAACAAAAAGGAAAACATCTACTGTAAATGAAATGTCGAAACTAACATTTAATATGTACCTACACATTTTTTTGTACTTGAGTTATAAATGTATGTTTTTGGGGTTATTTTCTTACGTTTTACTGCGGAAAGACTTTCTGTATTTGAAAATTTTAAAAAATGATAACATACATATCAAAAGCACAAATTATATATAATTTAGCAGGTTAACTTTTAAATGTTAATCTTTTAAACAAACTTTTTAAAACTGGCAAATAATAACTGTTCACTGAACTACCTAAAAGAAACAGTTGCCTAGGTCAAAAAGTAACGGAACTTTTTTTGTTTTTATATTGGAAGCAAAATGAGTTAATTATATGTAATCTCCATTCATTCAATTGTTTCCATTTTCGGTTTTGATAAAAAAATGTGTCTGTTGACCCTCACTCTTATTTTTTGTTAGTAAAACTGGACCCTTAAAAATGTTATACGTGTGTCTGTGAGTGCAAAAAAAAAAAAAAAACTTCAATATTGATGATTAGAAATTCATCCGAATAAATTTGAGAGCTAAGAGAGTTACAGTTATGCAGACGAATTCTTCCTCAGAATAAGTACATTATTTTGCGGAAATATATAGACTATTAACTTATTTAAATCATGTTTTAATGACTTTCATCCGTCATTCGTTTGAAACGTAATGGCAATTCGACTTGAAACCATTTGTCAAGTACCGACTGATTACATACATATTTCAAATGAGATAATTTAGTCAAATATTGGTAGTGCTATATTTTAAACGCATTTGGCAGTTTAGTTAAGAGAGAATGTTATATGGCTAATAAATTATAACTTTATATTCATATACCTTTAACTGTTTAGCACTGTATGTTAGAATTGGAAACCGAAACATAGACCATTACAAATAAAACGTATTTTAAAGTTCGTTTTAGACAAAGCAAATGCACTCTCAAAAAGTGATCTAATAAAAAATGATCTATTTTTTAAGTGCAATATTATTGTAATCTAGACTTTATTTGTGAAACATAACCAAATATTTTTTTTCGGCAGAATTCTATTCTTTATTGTATTCGTAAGAAATAAAAGAAAAAAGAAAAAAAAAACACTCAAAAATCGACCTTAATTTTCATTTGCTCACCCCCGAATGAATGTTTAGTTTTTTTTTTTTTTTTTTTCGACTCGACCACTCGTGGATAAGTGCCTAGGAACGTATAGACACGCGAAATATCCATTTTGACGATTCCCGAGTTAAATACAACGAGTTTTCTTGTGACTTCTGTATGTACGTATGTATGTATGTACGGTTGAGCGTATGAGCGTACATGCGTATGTGCATATGTATGTCGCATAACTCAAGAAGGATCTGTCCTAGAAAGTTAGAATTTGGTACATAGACTCCATTGGATTTATTTTCTCCCATCACATGATCAGAAATGTGTATGAACCAACACTTCAATATAAATCCACATACTAAGCAATGATAAAGTACTATTATAGTAGAAATGAGGATTTTTTTTTCGGTGAAGTTAATCGATTTGGCAACTGAGACATACATGTTTTACTAGTTTTTTCATTTTTTATATCAGCAAAGTATTTGAAACTGTATTATTATGTTTTAAATTTTTAATCAATTTTATAAAAAAAATTTGCTTTGAAATTATAATAAAGTATAAAAGTTTTTATAAATTACTGAGATTATTTTTTTCATTATGATATTTATTTTTAAACAATTGAGTAATTTTCAAAGGTAATTGAGCTGAAGGTACAGCAATATTTGAGATTTTCCATGAATGAAACACTTTGTCAGGTGGCCCATTCATGGAAACACCTAGTGGTCCAATGATAGCAAATGCGCATTTTGAATATTCTTATAGGTGTTACTGCTGTGTCGAATCATAATGAAACATGAAGTATGGGGAATTGTACTTGAAAAGGCAATTTCATTATATTTTTATTATTCAATGTTTACTTCAGTGATAGATAATCAGTGATATTTAAAGCATGTTAATAGTGATATTTAAAGCATGTTAGTTATTTCTGGTTAACTTGGAAATAACTAAATGAAAATCTCATTAATTAGTAAGATAATGGTAGAAATCTTTTCGAACCGATTAGCAATATAATTAAATAATTTTAGCAACTTGACGACTCTGCAGCACTGTTTTCAGACAAAAGAATTTACTGAAACTGATTACACGTCTGCACAAACTGTGGTACGGGAAATATCTTCGCGGTCTTGTCATGGAACCGGTTCATTGACGGCAACCTTCCCCTATAATTTTTTCCCTCGCACAGACGCCAAAGATGACTCACCTGTTTGTCTTTGCCGTCCATATTTGCCGGGATTTCTTAGGTTGCTAAAATAGCCGATCTCTTTATAGTTAGATTTATAGCAATTTTACCTGCAGTAAGTCCTGAATTTTTTAACAGTCACTATTCATTTCTCAAATTATGAAAATGCTGTATCTAGTGGCTTGATAGATCTGAGCAAGGGTTCGACCGAAGAAATTTATTAAAATATACAAAAAAGTATAATGACTATCAGTTGAGCTCTACAACTTTGATTTGTTAGCGATATAAAACACTAATAACTAAACAAATATTTTTCAGCAAAACTAACATGATGTTTAAAAAAAAAGCCATCATCATATATGTAAGAGTTAATGATCGAGTAACCCTGGAGTTTCAACAATGAAACTCGCACCACGGCATGTTTTGGAAATGTTGAATAAGCAAGGGAAGGCTTTACTATGACAAGGCTGAACTCGATCCGGTAGCTAAACTGTTTGCCTGGTAAGACTGTGTCATTTCAGGGGAATAAAGAAACGAAAAATGGTCAACAATGAACGATACCTGCTGGAGTTTAGTGTTAATCCTCTGGAGTTAGTGTTACAATTTCAGCTTTACAAATATCACCAAACAGGATACAGCTTCGTTCAAATGTAGAATCAATTTTCACTCGTCATACCTTGACGAGCGATTTTCTAGTAACTAAAATAATGTTGAAATGAAAGCAGTGCTACGAGCACTTTCGAACAACTTCATACTTGAATTAATTGTTATCAACGTCACATTTTGAAAAATATTTTTTTGAGAAAAAAGCGTTTTTTAGGAGTTAAATAGGTTACTTTAATGTTCTTGATATTATATCTTATAAAATAGTTAAACGTATGAAAATAGTAACAATGTGTGTTCATTTTTAATATTTTTACCATTTCGGAAAGATATTTGTGCAATGGAAACGGTTCAAAGAAGGGTAACTAGACTAGTAAGGGGACTTTCAGATTTACATTATGATACCAGACTTAAGAAGTATAGCTTGGAGCAAAGGAGGATCAGAGGGAACATGATTCAGTTGTTTAAATTTATCAAAATGGATATTAATGGATAAATTGTTGCACCAAAAGCAGGACAAGGGGTCATTGTTTTAAGCTATTCAAATCTCAGGCTAACCTGGAAGTAAGGAAAAACTACTACTTTAGTAGGGTTTTGGGCACTTGGAACAGCTTACCGGAAAATGTGGTAATGAGCATGAGGGTAAATAGCTTTAAGAGGGCGATTAATCTTCATTGGGGACTAATAAATTGACTAAGAATAGCCTAGCTGGGCCAAGAGTCTGTTGCTGGTCGTCACATTTGTATTTGTTTTTGTATTTTTGAATGGTTTGGAGAAAATAGCGTACTT
This sequence comes from Uloborus diversus, assembly GCF_026930045.1. Classification (NCBI taxonomy): domain Eukaryota; kingdom Metazoa; phylum Arthropoda; class Arachnida; order Araneae; family Uloboridae; genus Uloborus; species Uloborus diversus. Next base: position 7,159,959 of record NW_026557765.1, read on the forward strand.
TAGGTTTTTTTTTTCTTTTTATGATTTACATTTTAAAATAAGATGAAAAACCTTTGTTGAACCTATTTTACCACAGAAAAGCAATCTATACTAGAAACGAAGAAGAGCTAAATTAATCATTATTAATAATGGATTTTTATTTAACCCATATTTTACTATCGTCCTATATATAGGACAGATCATATTTATTGCATTTTGGCAAGGGTTATCACATTTTTCGTTTCTAATTTGGTATTTTTATAAACCCTACGTTTAATAAGTACCGTAGACAAAATTTTAGAGTTCAATTATAAATATTTTTATTTTATTTTTATTTTTGAATTTGACAATGTTTTGCAGTTTTATAATGCATAATTTAATAATTAATTTAAATAATTGTGTAGAAAATATACCATAATCCTCTTTCAATTTTATCATTACTAATCATATACATTAGTACTGAGTAAAATTTACAAAGATAAAACTACATTTAAATAGGTTTTATGAAGGTTTTATTAGCCGTCCTGTAAATAGGACGATAGTAAAATCCCCTGCTATGCGCGCTCCATACAAAAGTAGCTTAGCTGTTGGAAAATGGAGTGAAAAACGTGATTGCTCTCTTTGAAAACTCAATACTATGAAGTTTTCTCACAACAAGAGTTGAAAGAGCAGGTTTTTGGGGATCGTAGGGAGTTTTTTGTTGACTAATTTATCATCCGCACTTAAAACGTTGTGATGCTACCTTCTGGATTGAATAAAAATATTTGCTGTTCAAAGTATGAACGCTGATCTCAGAAGCAAATATATTAAAGAAAGAGTACATGTGGCATATTGAATAAGAAATTATAAACAACTGAACTAGCTATAGAATATGTAATGTAATAGGAGGATGAACCCACGAGAGTGACCTTGACTTGAAGTTATTGCCATCTGATCCAGATATAGTCACTAATGATGAAGAAATTCATGAAAATATTTCTGGCATTCTGTATAGTTACGCTGATTTTGACGAAAAACTTCTAGACTCCTTGAGGAATGAACATTTCAAAAGGAATCAACACTAATGAAGAAATGAATATAATAAAATAAAAACGGCCTAAGTGTGTACCCGAGGTTTGCATAACTTTATGAATCAATTTCAAATGAAAATCGTCAGAAGATATTGTTGGACATAATTTCAGGAAAACACTCGTGAAACTTTTCGAGAGTGTGGTCGAAAATATAAGGAAAGCAGTAAATTAAAGTAATAAGTAATCCTGGCCTAAGAATAACAAAGATTTTTGTTTGCAAACATCAAAATTGAAACACTTTTTGCACATAATGTTATGTAGTGGATATTATATAATACCCAGTGAAATGGGGAAAAGGCTCCCGATCAAGGAAGAACTTTCGTTCTTCAAACTATGTCATGAAAACAGTTCTTTCATATCAAGCTGTTTTTACAATTTGATGATAACTCTACTATTGATTTAGATAGCTACTGTAAAGTTCGCCTTATTTATAATTTTTTGAATGAAGCTTTTCAAAAAAATGGTGTGTTTTCTGAGCATTCAACCATTGTTGAATTAATTGCCCTTTATTTTGAAAAATAGAGATGAAAAATTTACACAAATGAGAAGCTCATGAAGTTTGGTAGTAAGCTATCGATTGTCAACTCTTTTGGTGGTTAGCACTTTCCATTTTATACTATATCAAGGAGCACAAAAAGAGATGTCCGATTCCGAAAATTGTTTCGACTGTCATAACAAAGATAAAAAGATGAAAAATGAAAATAATTACACTCAGGTAACACAGTAATTAATACAGTTGTTGATAATTTGCTGTCCATTATTAAAACTCCAGCAGGGCACAAAACATAATTTTTTTTTGCCTTATAATATTTTTGTTCATCTCAGTAAGAAACAACTATTTGAAACGGAAACAGCAAGTTAAATTGGAATGAGAAAATGTCCCTAAGAACCATCCAAAATCTTGAAAATTATGGAATTTAAACATCCGATAGGGAATTTCCCATGAAGCACAAGATCATAGCTGTTCGTTGAAATGATGGCAAAGAAGTATCACTCATCAGCAATTTTGAAGATACACAGATTTTCAAAAAAAAAAAAAAAAAAAAAAAAAAACACAGAATAATGAAGAATTGAAACAAAACAAAAAAAATCATTTTGTACTAGTGTAAAAATGGTGTGGGCTTACATGAAAATCATATAGAAACATTATGCATCCATATGTAATACAAAATGGTAACGACCGACCATAATTTCGAAATGCCTTTGAAGCAGTACTGGATGCTGCTTGGAAAAAATCGAAGCTGTTTGCTTCAGAAGAAGTCTCAATATGTATTGAAGCCTGTAGAAAAGTTACTATTGTTTACATGGGTTTGTGTATTCTTCTAAACATTGCTGAAAAGCAACTATCTGTTCATGAAAACAAGACTCGAACCATACAGAAGAGCCTTTTAAAGCTATAGACTGAAAACGTTTTAGTAAAAACTTCGAACTGAAAACAACACCATAAGTTGAAGAATTGTACTAAGAAAAACAGTGGCAGTTCATGAAAAAAATTATTTAGGACTTTGCGCAGAGTGTTTTCTTCCATTTCACTCGTACCACAAAGCTTGAGTGAGAAACCAAGTATACAGTAGTGGATTGTACCATCGTCGTATATATAGGACAGCTTGTAAAATGGAAACGAATACATATTTGGTAATGTTCAAAATTTTATGTGTATTCCTAAGGTCTCCTTAGTCTGTAATAGTAATTTTTATGAAAAATATTAAGATTTTCATAATGTGGTAAAATATGGGTTAATACTCAACTTTGTACTTTTAAGTAAACTTATTATTTGATATTATTGCGCATTTCCTATTAATATTTTCCGAAAATGGTGTATTTAAATCTTTAATTCGTAGCTTATAACTGCGTGCTAAGCAAGCTTCTCTCAAAAATAATTTTATTTCCACATATTTTACCCACTTTAGTTTTTGCTTAATTTATGTAATTAGAAAATGTACTGAATTCCATTATTAAAATTAAAAAAAAAAAAAAAACACCTTAAGAGAAAGTTGCTTCTTTCTTTTAAATAACGATTATTATAAATATTTGTAAGAGTTATGTGTGCAATGTTTGCAAAAGAATCATACATATTCATTTTCAAAAAATAAATTTTTAAAATTTACTAACGTTTCGTTACTTTACGTATAATTTGTTTTCGGGTTTTTTTTTCTGGATCCGGGATATTTTAAAATCATTGAAGCATGAAATTAAGTTTTAATTAAGTTAGATAATTTAATGAATTTTTCCGAAACAGTTTCAACATGTTAAACAACGATTAAAACTCAATTTGTTTTTCAATTAATTTACTTTTTTCTACTCTTATATCTGCTATCACTATATCACTAGTGATTTAAAAAATAACTCGTCAAATAAATAAAACCCTATCGGGTATTTACCACATAGTTACTCTGTTTCATATCTTTTTGCGTTCTCAATATTTTTATTATTTAGTTAATTAATATTTTAGTTGAAACCTTATTTTTTTGGTGAATACTGATTATGTGAGTTAATTAAAATTATTATGTTAAAGGAAGAAAAAGAAAGGTTCATGCATCGACAATCAAAACCCTGTTTTAAACTTTTCTCTTTAAGTAAACAAAACAAAATAAATAAATAAATATTGTAAGTCTAAAAAAAGAAATAGGTGCGCCCAAATAAGGCCACGTAGACCAATAAGACAACCCCTTCACTTCCCTCCATTTTTTGATTTTATATTACAAAAATGTACTCTATACCTTCTTCGTGATTCGTGAACATTTTTTACGTTATGTGTAAGCCATTTCTTACCACCAAGCATCAGTGCAACAAAAGTTACTACGGAGCAGTGGCGCCATAATTGCCCATTTTTTTTCTGACAATGAGGTTTGTTTCTATTATGGTTCACTTCAGTTTGCTAGAAAAAATAATTACTAATTTATCTTGATTACTAATTTATGCTGTTTACGATTTCAAACAGAAAGTTTTGCATTTTTCTCCTGTGATTTTATAAATTGTGAAGTAAATTGTTGCCAATTAAGACCATGGTTCGTCTGATTAGCTCATCAGCGTATCCGGTGGAGGATATGATCCGGTGCTTTTGCTGCAGATTCAAGCACAAACAGAGCGCAAAGGAGGACTATATAAAAAAAAAAAGAATTACCACGGTCCTAATTGGGACGATTGATCATTTTCATCTCTATTCATCTCTCTTCTCCGGTCTGTGAGACCGCACCTCTCCTTCAGTGTTACTATTTTCGGCAGTAGTAGACATTAGGCTCTTAACGTTAGAGCCGCGGATGTAGGTACATTTATCTTACTCGCTTTATGCGGAAGAGATGAAAAATATTCCAGATGAGGTTGAGAGTTGTTTGAAATTTTTAACGTTACGCAATGATGTTCTAGGGACAGTGAATGCTGAATTATTCCTCGAAATACGACGCGAAATACTAGTAGTTAAAGGGCTGTCAAAATTTTCCCTTAACTTGATATAATCAATTTTCTGGTACTAAAATGTTCTGTATATATTAAACAACTGAAATGAAATCATTAATAAATAATAGATTCAGAGTATTTACGAGTAGTTAGTTATTTACTGCAGCATATGATTTTCTCGAAAAATCTTAAGACTCCAGCAAAATTTCTTTGGAAAAGGTATATTTCGATTCAAAATTCAAAAATATTTTTCTCCCATGCTAATAAGAGTTCAAAGAATATCCCTGCGAAATTACAGAAATGTATCTTAATTACACGATTTTTAAAAAATTCAGAAATAGAACGGTCTCTGAGACCTCTGAGACCTCACATCCCCTGTTACGTCCAACTTTTTCACCCCCCTGTTACGGGTTAATTTCGATGTAAACTCAAGTGGTGTTATAATTTGGCAGACACCTGCGATATATCGCCATTTTGGTCGCTAAGTTTTGTCGCCAACTTGGCGTCAAATTTGGCGGGTTTTTTTTATCAGTTTCAATTTGGCCACAGTTGGTGATATTCAGGAAGTAAACTATCGAAGATATTTTTCCCCGTGCTAATAAAAGTTCAAGAAACATTTGAGGAAAATTACAGGAATGTATCTTAATTACACGAATTTTAAGAATTTTTTAAATACAGCGGTCTCAGAGACTTCACGCCCCCTATTACGTCCTACTTTTTCACCTCCCCTGTTACGGGTTAATAATTTTATAAATTGATGCTAAAGAATTGTAGTATGATTGTTTTTCTTTTTGCATTTAACCTTGCGTGTTGTAGTCTTAGCTCAGAGCTAGTCTTTTCAGGACCTATGTTTATAATGACTGTTCTTGGTTTTTACTGATGAAAACATAACTACAACTTAAATTGCCAATTGGATTTTTTCCCATTTTTTTTAATGAGATAGCGGATAAATGTGAAAAAATTAAAGCCAATGGCACAATTAATGAGGACAAATTAGGCAATCAAAATTAGGGTGGCTTCATTTGGCACATTTACCTAATGTATTTCAACCACAATTGCACGAATGGATGAAAAACGTTTAGAACGAATGCATGGCTTATGATTCAAGTGAGTCCCAAAATGTTTTTCAGGGAGTTTTTGGTGCTCTAAATACGTCATGGCTGCAGATTTCTTTGCCTAACGCTGTCGCAAATAGCTTCACAAATTCCAGTTTTGTGTGTAAAAATGACGTTAGTACATTTCAAAAGAATGCTAGTATCTGATCCATTTAATGTTGCACTTCTTCACAGTGAGTTCAGTTCGTTTATGTCGATAGTGTGTGTCTGTTTTAGAGTCAATTACCTACCACACACAAAGAATGTGCATTAAAAAAATATTTCATCAGTTGTAGTGTTGTGTAAATATACGAAGAAAAATGCTTACGAAAGAATTAAAAAAAAAACAATTTGGAGCTTTTTTTAAGCACAACTAGGACAGTCGCAAAACGAAATTACACACAAGTACTTTTCACACAAAATTGCTGTTCAATTGAACAGAAGACCATAATGTAAAAATAGATACAAAATCTTTTTTTTTTTTGAAAATTCCACATTGCTATTCAAACTAATCAAATACATTGTATTATTTGAAGCATGCAGCTGCAAATGTAAGTTTCTCCAATTCCATTTTTTGCGCAAGTGCATTCTTTTTTGTTCCGTTTTTTTAGTGTGTACTTCAACGTATGCCAACCAATCTGAGACATCCAGAGAGTATCAAAGTGGTCCCCTAAAATGTATGACAAGCTAAACATGATAAATTGTAACTCATATATTTTTGTATCAATTAATGTTATTTTCTCCTCTTTTAAATATACCTACTTTACAGCGATACGCTTCATATCATGGAACATGGGGCAAAGTGAAATGGTAAAATATTTTCTCTGCTTTAAGCTCCTCCTATCTGGTAGTAATTTTACTATGTAGTACCAAATGTAGTCTACTCCAGTCAGGAAAAAAATACCGCCGAATATTAAAGCAGATGATGATACAGGCAGATTTTAAAAAGTGATACTCATATTGTAATATTTTGTTGTAAGTCAAAAATTGTTTTTGTTACTATAAAATGATAAAATTATTTTTCTTTAACACCTTAAATATTACTTGAGACCTCCTAATATGCAATGCAGTAATTATTTAGTTAATATTAAGCTTATTTCGATTTTTAATAAATAGTACAATTAGTCATGTACATACGGAGCAAAGTGGATGCGGAAAAGTGAAACAGTTTGTTTCATTTACTCACTCAATCATTTAATATAAATTACTTACGGTTTCATTTATTAATAATTTAATTAACATTTCTTCATTTAGTAATTTACATATTTATTCATTCTTTCTTTTACTCGCTCATTTATTTTTCTATATATATTAATTGATCAATTCATTTAATAACTTGTTTATTGTTTTATTATCTTTTCATTTATTTATTGAACTTTTTATTTACTCATTCTTGTGATCAAAAATATGTTTTACAATTGAATAGAACATATTCAATTAGAAAAACATTTTGTTTTACACTTTGCCCCATAAAAAAAAGGTGAAAATTTTAAACTTTTTTTTTTTTTTTTGAAGACTCTAATTTACTGCCAAAAATAAAAAAATCTGTTTCAGCGCAAGTTTTATTATAAAGTACAATGTTCTTTCTGTATGCACTGTAATTTTGAAAACAAATTTCCGATTTGTTTATTTTAAAAAACTCAGTCATCTTAACCATTTCACTTTGCCCCACATTCCCCTACATGAACATTTAAAACATTTATAGTTTCTAACGCTGAAAACAGATTTAAATTTCCTTACTACACATGTCAAAACAATGCTGTGCGTACAGCAATACTCCCGATTGTGGAAAAACACGAAACAAAGTGCAGTTTGCAACAACTTTACGTGATCGAAACACATATCTTCCACATTTCATTTCAATGATATTGTCCATTTATCTAAATGGTACAGTTAAGCAGTTAGTAAGATCGTTAATTAAGCGAAATCCATTTAATACAGAACAAGCATTTAGATGAATTTCAATTTAATTAGTTCTCTTTCAGTAAGATGATTGCTCCTCGTAATCAGTTCTATAGACGTGCATTTTATTGGAAAAGTAAATCTGTTAAGATTGATTTGAGCTTTCAAATTAATGTAATTCAATATCAAACCTCCTCAAAGATTATTTACGTACACATCCTAGAAAACATTAATATGAAAGCTATTTATCGTCTTTCTCGTAATTAGAACGGATTTTAATTTAAACTTGATTGCTTGGTAAATCTAAAATTATTTTCTTTTAATCAATCCAAGCAGAAAGGAACCTGGAAAAATAAGTCTAAAAACAAGGAATGGATTGTTTATTTCAAAAAATAAATCATAATTTACTGAAATATGTATCTTCGAAATAGATCTGAACTGTACAAAGCGAACGCTCTAAATAGACAAGGCCGAAGAAGTCGTCAGCGCTGTTTTAGGGCAGTTCTTCAAACTTTCGGCTCAATCTGACTCTCTTATTTTCTTTTGTATTTCTTTATCTTTGTTTTATTGCAACTTTTTTTTTTTTAATTTTCATTTTTACTTGCCGCACAACAACAATGTAATGAAATATTCATAAATATTGAAACTGAGGTAAAGAAAATTAAATTTACGCAATGCACAAAGGGAAAGTTTTTTTGGAGCACAAATTGGAAATAAAGTATTTAAATATTTTCTTTTTCTTTTTCTTTTCTTTTCTTTTTTCTTTTTCTTTCTTTTTTTTTTTTTTTTTTTTTTGAATTAAGCTTACAATAATATTTTTGAATAAAGTGAAAATACTAAAACAGAATACAAACAAAAGTGACCATTATATAAGCGAGCGTTTTCGAACAAGCCAATGCTATGACCCAAAAAAAGATTCATACAATCCTGTGTTGGTTTGAGAAGATTCCCATTAAACGCTAAGCTAATGTCAAAATTTCCATCGACAATCACTAAAAAACAATTCTGCATTTGTTTGGAGTTCCGAATCTTAAGAGAGACTAATGATTTCGCTTCTAATAATGAAAAACTTCTGCCTAATCAAAAAATCATGTAAAAATGAAAGTTGCAGAAAGATACTCGATTGCAAGTGTTCATGAAAAAGTACTCAATTTTATTTAACGTGACATGCAATCAGTACTTGGATAATTTAAAATATATATAATGTTTTTAGATACGGCATGAATGAAAATGAATTATCTTTCTATTTGTAATATTGCTAAACATGCATTTTTATCCTAACTTTTTGTTTGCAGAAAATTTTCTTCCATTTCCTTGTAAAAGTTCGCCAGAAAATGTTTGCTGTATAAGGATTGAAGGATGAAATACTTGTACCTCAGAGCAAGACTAGCAAAAGTTCAAAAATGAAAATTTTCAGTTTATAAGTGATTGTATAAAGAATTATATTCCGCATCGAGTCATTGTTAAAAGAGCGCAAGTCCTATCTTTTTATGAACCAGATAAACGTTTTCCCTTTTTCCTGTAAAGTAGTGATGATAAGACTTTTGCTAGTCTGGGTGTGAGGTACAGATGTATGACTTGTATACAACGATAAAAATTTTATGACCTAAATCATATTATCAAAACGTCAAGCTAAATCATTTTGAGATCTATAAAAATAGTAATGATACTCACAGAGTGTTTCCCTTATTTCAAATTTATGGATTGACTAATATAGGGAATTTAAAAAATATTTTTGACGATGAGTCGTGAGGAAATTGGGACCATCGGTGTGACAAAAGCCTGTTCAAAATTTGAAATTTAAAGTTCTTTTGAATTGCCAAAAATCGTAGAAATTTCGATCAAACGTTGATTTTTGATGTTTTAACAAGATTTAAACAACTTTTTTAAAAAAATATTCCTTTTGGCGATTGGTGATGCAAAAATAATGTTCTTAATAGCATTGAATTTTCGTAATATTTTGACTTGTGTGGGATAACCGCAGTGCAAATGCATGGAGGTGCCTCAAAATTTATGTTACGAGTATAACATATTAATTTAAAATATTGAAATACTCTTGGCAGCCAGATTTAGCTCTAATGATTTTGTAATTTCACATACAATTGAATTCCTTATTTACTTGAATCGTTTAGGTGTGTTATAAATTAGCTAATCAGCGCACTAGAACATTTTAGAAGATTCTAATTTTAATGTTTAGAAGATTTCTGTTTTTCCCCCCCTCAAAATGCAAAGTAAAACAAAAACAGACATTGAGTAAAATAACTTTCAAATTTAAGATTGTGCTAGAATTTCTTTCAAAATAAACATTATACTTACCAAATAATTCTTCGTATTACTGCGATTTACGTTTACGAACTCGTATTTTTTTCAAGAATCATAGAATAATTCAAAGACAGTATTATGTAAAGATAGCTTCGTACCTCTAAAAATTTGAATTTATTCCCTCTTTTCTATGCTTTTACAAATTTCAAGATGAAATGCAAAATATTCCAGATCATGGTACCTTTCGAAAACTAGTGTTTTGTTTCGACGTTGCTTTTTGTTTGAAAAAATTGTTGGGAGAACCGAAAGATATGAAACTTTACAATGTCTTATAAGTATCAATAAGGAAAAAAGTTGTTCTTTCTTTTTCAAAACAGACGAATCAATTCTCAAATATTGGTCCTATTGCGCAATTATTTCTGCTTATCCTTAAAACGAAACTTGTAAAATACAATACTGTTAGTATTTAACGACTCAGAAGTAAAACCTTTTTTATTTTTTTTTTGCAATTTATAACTAAAATCTAACATTATTTAAAAAAATTTTTGCTCTTTTTTAAAGTATGGTTTTAAAACTAAAATAACTAAAACATCAACTGAAAAGAAAATCTTATGTATAGCATGTGCAATTTTTATTTATGACATACTTCATTGGACCTTAAGATATTATCATACCATTCTGTTTATCATTTTAGTAAGTATATTTCATAGTTTAACAATTCTACATAATTCATTCGTTAACGAGTATTAACTTAAATATACTAAATTTTATGGATAATTTATAATTGGCATGCAAAAGAAAATGTTAGATTCAAATAATATGTTCAATCAAATTTGTATCAGGTGTTACAAAGTGAAAATATATTACAAGAAAACTAAGTCCTAGATTCCTGTATAAAGTTAATACTGAAATTTGGCACTGCGATGAAGACTACACTATTCCAATACTGTGGTTATAATGTCAAATTTTAAATTTTGACGCCAACGATGATGACATTGTCAGTTGTGGTAAACGTGAAAGTAATGATTTGCAAAAAAAAAAAAAAAAACCCAACCAAACACAATTATATGCTTGAAAAAAAATTAGTAATCATTTATGTTTATATTTTCGCAAAATACGTTATAATTAGAAGGCTTACGTAGAATGCGTAAATGGACATTTTGAAATTCATGGGATATCCGAGCAGGGAAAAAAATATAGCCTTTTTCAAAGCAAATGAGAGAAGAAGTGGCTAGATTTGTTTAAAACAAAAATTGCCACATTGCGACTTTTCCATTGAAATCGGTTAAATATACATCTAAGATGCACTGTTCTTGCTAAACAAAAAGAAAATGTGTTACAAATTTGTTTTGAGATGCTACTTTTGGAAATAAAACAGCATTTGCACTAGCCTGTTTAATAACTTTAGTATTTTAGTTATTGTTATTATGTATAATGCGATATCAGTTAGCTTTTTAGTTTCTGGAATCATTTTACAATAACTGCCTTTTTTTTTTTTTTACACGGGGAACATCTCATTTAGTTTATTATAAGTTTTTGCACTACTAAGCAGTTATACAGTACTAAGTTATTGCACTACGACAGCAACGACTGCGTGTCTAGAATGAAATATTCTACTGTTCCGGCATGACATCTAACTTAGCTAGAAAGACAATGAGATTTTATTTTGCCTACTTAAGTTGCGATTGAGACATTTATTTCCCGTAGAAAATCATGTTTGACGGGTCTATTTTAAGACCTTATGTAACTTTTTGAATAACAATTAGCTTTGTCTGATCTTGCGTTTTAATGCTTAATTGCCGAAAAAGTTGTCCTTAACATCTTAAACAAAATGCAAAGCAATTATCTTTTGTAATTATACGCAAAATGTTTAATTGTTAGCACGTAAATCACTTGTTTCTTTCGTCAAATTAAGTCGTTCCTTTTTTCAAAGCATAAAATATGTAACATTTAAATGTCTCCAACTATTTTGAATTATATTAATATTTTTATTCATTTATTACTAAAAGTATTCTCTCGTTACCAAGTTATTTTTAAAACATATTGCTACAGGCATCAATGTGCTTACTACATGTCAGCAAAACTAAGTGTATTAATCCTAACAGATCATAGTAAATAATTTTGATTAATAGGGTAAAAATATGTTTCAGCGAGTCTGAAATTATGAATAAGTCCAGTAAAGGAATACTAAATGACCTTGTTAGTGTATAAAATAATAATGTTGTCTAAATTCTTCAAACAACGAGAATTTTTTTTAAAAAACAATTATTGGAATCTCTTTAGAATAAGTTTTTAGTGGAACTCTTTAACTCCTAATTTAATTATTTATTAACGTAACGGTTTATGAATATATATATATATATATATATATATATATATATATATATAGCAAAGGTTTTCAACGATGAAATTAGAAAATTAAAGAAAAAAGGTTTTTAGATTTCAGTATTTGAAAATACTGAAATCTGAAAAGCAAAGGCACAGATTTTATGTATTCCTTCTTTTTCAATTGTTTAAATTTTGCAAGCTAGAAAGGTAGTGTTTTATTGCTGAAGTAAGATTTTAGATAATGTCCGTAACTCGGAGACAAAGGCTTTTATTAAATCCATTAAATCTCGAAATAAAACATTTACTGTGCAATAAGATAAATCAGGAAAGTATATTGCGATTGAAATTCTGGTTGACTACCACGCAGATTTTATAGATTTCGAAATCATGGACAGCTGAATATTTTGTTAAACATAATGTACATTGTGTGACATTTAAACATATCAATGTTTAAGTTGTGTGATATATTAAATTTACATTTCATTTTCCTCAATTTTAATTTGCTTTGAAGGATAAACACTGATCACTTTAAGCATAAACACTGATCACGTTAAAACTTATGAATTGTAATGTTGTATATTGTACATACCTTTTGATTAAGCCAAAATAAATAAATGAAGTTGAATATGCACGTACTTTGAAACTACGAAGAATTATGGAAAATATTAACTCAAAATAGAAATCCGTGCAAGAAGAAGCATACTTTTTGGTGCAGCATGTACGATACAGCACTTTAGAGTTGATTTAGGGGAAAGTGACTGTGAACACTTTTGTAATAAATACATTCAATAAAGAATTAAAATTTACAATGTGGTCTATTCATGGCTACCGGTTCAATGAAGAGAACATATTCTCAAGTAAGAAATTTAAAGAGTAAATTACAATTATTCATTACAAAAGATCAGTAATTGCTACAAATAAAAATCAGATAGTACGAAAAGATTTTTTTTTGTGTGTGTGTTTAATTATTTTTTTGCATAGGAGAAACAAAACCCACCAGAATTCCCACAGCACACATATGTTGTCATCATACCTCGTCCACTACTTGTTATTGCCCCCAACCTTTGACTTAGCTAAAATCTTTTGGAGCCTTTTTAGAGCTATTGGAAGTTCTATTTTATCCTTTTTAATAAAATAAATACATGTATTTCATCAAAATTATTCCACTTCTCAACAAGGTAATTTAAACTAGACTAGAACCTACTCACTTTTTCCTTATTAAAACCAGAGGTTCAAAATATTGTTGTATTCCTCGGCAGCATGAAACTTAGTTTCGGGTGTCTTCGAAGGAAAGTATAATACCATTTATTTCCAATACACTTTTTTCTTCAGTTATTTCATGGGCCACATTACTTCTTTCATCCACTTGAAATGCTAATTCATGCAAACATTTAAAATTCAAAAAAAAAGCTACTTCAGTTTTAAAACAAGATTTAGTAATTATTTTTCTATTTCGAGGATGTATTTACCAATATTCCAAGAAGTTGATTCCCAAGAAGATCATAACGATTTTTAGTTTTCATTGGTCTCTCTCCAAGGTTGCCTTCGAGACTTCATATTGTTCAGAGACTTCGGTGAGGTCCATGCCACCCTTTCTGTTGGTTTCTGAAGCGTGTTCTATGCTCCTAGTTGTTCCCTGGAAATATTTCATTTCTTTTATCATTTTTCGGATATACAAAAGTATTTGTTTATTTTGTATTTTGTAATATTTAATCAATTATAAAAATTTATAAGTTTCCATAAACTATTGTAAAATAGTTTATTGTAATTATAATAGTTATTTTTCTAAATACTGCGCAATTATCTGATGCAAATGTGGCAGTAAAAAGAAAAGGTATATAAGTGTCAAACATAAATCATTCGAAATAACTAGTACAAATATCAGGATAATCTCTTATCTGTTATGGGTCAAGAGATGGTACTAGTAGTTTTGGTAGTGTTGCTATACAGAAAGGTTAGGAAAAACTTTTCAATAAAGGCTTACGTAGGACCAGAACTTTAAACGCGTTTTATGAAAAACTAGCGTCCGTCAATTTATTTCCCTTTGCTTCTCACTGCCTCAAATATAAATAAACTGATATTATGATAGTTGTGAGTTTCGATGATCAATCCAATTTGTTTTGGTTCGTTCATGGAAACCCCTAGCGATCCACTGATAGCTACTGCGCTATTTTGAATGTTCTAGAAATAGTTACAGTTATGAAAATTCCTGGTAAAATACAGTATAAGGGAAATTGTACTTGAAAATTCACTCTTTCAAGACAATGTTCCCGTTTAAAAGACAGTAAAATTCAGATCATGTCAAAACAAAAAGAAAATGTTAATCAATAGTTATCTTACCTGGTAAATCTTAATAGACATCTTATTTGGACTGTTAACAATATGGTGTAGTATTTCTAGTCAACTGACAAATTTCGTTTCAACGGCTGTTTTCAGACAATAAAAGACACTAAAACTGATTCTACTCCTGCGCAAACTCTGGTAGGAAAAATATCCTTCAAAGTTCATTCATGAGACCGGTCCATTGACAGCAGCCTTCCCTTATGCCACTTTAGTTCTAACTCGTTCCTATGTACCATTGTGCATTAAGATGCGAAACAACATATAGTTATTTTAAAAAAAATGAAAATTAAAAATATAATGAAGAATGATTGTCCAGGTGGCAAATTTTCAATAACCACATTTTTTTTAAAAAATTTCCCTCGCTTTTGCCAAATGGCAAGTGTTGCCGATCACGTTTGCTTTATTTATCTATTTTTTTCTAAATATTTAAACTCGTTGCCTCTTACATTTCCCAGAGAAAATTCTATGTCTTACTTTGTTGATCAATATATATATGTCCACTAACAACGAGTGTTTTTATCTATTTTCAGTGCAGCACAAGTGTTTAGGCTAATGAAAAATATTTAAATATCCATAATCAAATATACCAAAGTGCTTCAAAATTTTTACCCTGAAAAAACAAAAAATCCTATATGTTTATACGGTAAATATTGAAACAGTTCATTAAAGAAAATTCAAAATTTATTAAAATATCAAATTCATGGTGTTGCAAATGTTCATGCAAAAAAATATATTTAACGTTTTCCAAAGCACAAAAGAAATTGAGCTAGCAATCTGTGGTGTATGTATTGCTCCTGCTAAGTCTTTTACTTGATTTTCAATTGAATGCGAGATTTTGGTAATTTTCGGGATCGAATCTGCACTAGGCTTTCTTAATCGTTGAATTAAGCTTTTACGCTGAAGGATACTGTTTCCCTTTTTTGTACCATTCAACGTTGGAGCATGCCTAATTTGTTCTCTATCTGACTAAGACCTGAGCTGTGGGCTGGGCAATTAATCATTCAGATATTCCGATATGTTAGTCATTCTTTCGTTCACTGGGAAGTGTGCATTAATGCGCTTTCTTGATAAAACATCCAATTGGGGTTAGCTATGACTTTAGCAAACGACAACAAATGATCGCTTGATATTTCTCGAAATGTTTTTTTTTTTGGATTTTGCAAGGTGTTAAGAAAACTAAGAAAGGTGCACGCACCCATTAATTCCAAACGTTCAACCATATCATAAGCAAGTTACCATCTTGTTGCGTGCAGTATATAACTGGGACATTTTTTAAGTTTTATTAAAAGAATGTTAACACATCCGGTGACATAAATTCTATATTCATTTATTCTTCAGCCACGTTTATCCATCTGCTGTTTTTTCTATTTCAATCTTGCGTACTGTCTTGATTCTGTTTGAGAAAAACCTTATGGGGTACATTTTGCTTTCAGGTTCGGATCTTCTTTTCTTATGCTGTCACATGCTATTTTTGATTCAAGATGAAGTTTAACTGATTAAGAGATTGTTTTTCCGTTTCAGAACATTCTTTTAATTCTTGCACCCTCACAAGACGTGATTTTTTTAAAAACATTTTTGATCGACGAACACATTTGAATTAAATGAATGAATCACAAACGTTTTAGTGCACATAAATTTACAAACTACTGTAGTCACGTGAATCGGGGTTGCAAGAAACCCCTTTTTTAATACAAAGACGTGTGAGCTTTTAGATGAAAAGTAATGCTAAGAAAACTCCATTTTTTTTCCAATAATGGCAAAATAAAAGCTCCATTTCTTCGTCCAAAAGCTCACACTTTTTTGCATTGAAAAGAGTTTCTTGTAACCTCGAATCACGTGTTTACAGTAATTTGCAATTGTCGTGCCACTTTCATATTCAAGCTTCCAATCTTTCTCATCTTCTTTAGGCAGGAACTAGAGATTTCAGAACTTTGATGGGTGAACTCTATGCTTTATAGTCTAAGAAAAATCAGGATTTAATATTTAAAACTAGTTAAGATATTCTTGCATGAAATGTTATTTGCGCTTTTGCGGCATTAAAAAATTTATGTATTTGTAATTTCAGATTTTCGCTACGATTTTTTTTCCATAACTTTGAATATAATATTTTAATCATTCTACTCTCTGGATTCTACATGATGGATATTTGAATGTATTCCGTGGAAACATGTTTTTGTTTTGCTTTTTTTCTCAAATATTTGCTTAAAGTTTTGCACCGCACTGTATAGGCAGTTCTTCGACAGTATGTCAATAACGCAGAGTTGTACTTAAAGAAAATAAAAATTGAACATGGATTACTTTTTTCTTAAGTTCAAAGAAAAATACAAATCATATGTTTTAAAAAAGAAACATGCACAAAAAATTATAATATTCCTATTTAAATTCTTCTCAAATTTTAAAGAAGCCTTTAAAGCTTCAGCGAATGTTCGATCCATCATTTTAGGAAGCTTTAAACACATTCTGTATATAAGTCACATAACACACAAATGTATTTTGCCACCAACGTCGTGTAATACATAAAACATTTTAGTGCGTAAGAGCGAAGAGAAACATTTGCAAAGTGTCGAGAATGATTAATGCAAATTTGAGGTAGCTTTGCTTTTTTTGTGTCATCGTGCATACGAAGAATCACGAGACTATGCAACGCTCGCTTCGATTTTGTGTAAATAATTATGATAAGAACGTGACAAAATCAAAATTGTCTTTATGTATTCCTGCTTGAAATAAAAAAGGCGCCATTTAATGATCAAAAAGTCAAGAAAAGAACAATTTTAGGAACGTAAGAACAGTCGGGATAGAAGAGTATTTTTGTAAAAAACCGAAGGGAGCAATTTCGCAAGAGTTGGGTACTCTATTTTTGTAATAGAACTTAGCAAACGTGACTTAAAATAATAAAACTATTTATTTTCATAATAAAAACAAATACATCGTTTATCTCGTAGACTTAACCATTTTTCTCGTATTTTACACCTCAATGTTTTATTATTTAGCTGTTTTAGCTGTTACAAATACTAAAAACGTCAAAACAATTTAATAATATTCGATAATTTAACATTTTTTTTTAGTTAAAGGACTTTTGACTAAATGCAAAAGAAAAAAAAATATCAATTTTGAGGGGGAAAAAAAACAGATTTATAACATAAATTCTCTTTGTAAATGGTCTTTACTTACCGTAGTCTCTGTCTCCGGTTTTCAAATTTGTTCTTTACCAGGAAAATTTTTATATCTTCCAATATTTTTTTCAAAGTCAGTTTATCATGTAAAAAAGCCTGACTTTCAAGAAATATGGAAGGGGCTTTCATCTAATACCAGGAGGGATATAACTTTAAGGACGTCGCTGTCTACTGTGAAATTGATTCGTAAAAGCGCTATATAACGATCATGCTCGATTTTTCTTATTGGAAATCATAGCAGAAAACGCCACTATCTTAAAATGTATTTTTTTTGTTAAGTTCTATGACTTGATTTCATCGATACTTCAATTTTCATGAAAATTACGTTTCATGAAAATAAGTGCATTTACAGAATACGTTTACATGCGCATATACTTTTGAGACAAATGTGCCCGACTATGTACGGTTTGAATATAAATTTTAAACTCATACTTTAGGCAAATTTTATGCTAAAAGAAGTACATAATTTTCTTCGACTCATTAGCTGCTTATCAAGGAAACAAAATAACGTAACTCAACTTTTGATTAAAAAAATAATAGTAATAATCTTACAGTTGTATTTGTCATCTATATTTTCCTTGGTTTTAGTTTATAAATGTTTCGTAAATGACAATCTCAGAATGTTATGCACATTAAACGTAACATTTTCCTTTGAAAGAAATGACTATTTAATTCAGGAATCAAAAACAAAATATTTTTTTCATTGTTTTGCTTTAAAATAATGAAGGATGCCATTAATTACAGAACTTACATTTACGCTTTAACAAAAGTGAAGTGAAATTAAACCCCAAAACTTCAAGTTGATATAAACGATATATTTCTATATACTCGTAGATGTTTTTTTTTTCTTTTCAAAAATGTCAAGTCTTTTTGTTCAGTTCCGAATTTTTATAAACTGGTTTTTCGTTAGTTTGTTAAAACGGATGAAATTAAGACACTTCTCTTACTTAACAATTTTGTACAAAAAGATTTTATATATTTTTTAAATTTATTTTTTATTTATTTCTTGATATAGTAAACATTTTGATGTAATCTTATTGGGGAACCA
The DNA here is from genome assembly GCF_026930045.1 of Uloborus diversus. NCBI lineage: Eukaryota > Metazoa > Arthropoda > Arachnida > Araneae > Uloboridae > Uloborus > Uloborus diversus. The sequence goes on from NW_026557765.1 coordinate 7,178,554, forward strand.
CACAAATGGAGTAATAATGATAAAAACAATAAACTCATTCTGATGTGCACACCAAACTACTTCCTTTTACATGTATTAAATAATGCATGCGTTTTGAACAACTGTAAAAGCAAGGAACCACTTAATAAAATAATTTCTCTCTTAGTTTGCCTCGATCCGATGAAAAAAAAAGCGTTTTAACTTAGAGATTTATTTTCCCAATATCGACAATTTTAACGTGGTTTAATGGATAACTCTCTAAGTATCGCCAATAGAACCAAATTAAAACCAGATTAGAAAAATATCATCACCAAATATGTCGCCAACTTGGCGATGCATCACCAATATGGCGACAACACTTGGCTATCAAAAGCTTGTTGTTAAATGTATGCCAAATTATAAAATAACTTGAGCTTGCATTGAAATTTTACTGTTTTTCCCGAAATAGGTGTAAAATTCCCCTTTTGGAGCATCCGAACGCGACCAAAAATTGAGACGCACAACTGGGCCGCACTAAAAGCTTGCACACCACATTCCAACTTTCTACGGCAGACCGTTTTTGAGTTACGGTTGATACGTGCATATACAGATACATACAGATGACACGAGAATATTCGCGGTAATTAATTCTGGTATCGTCAACATGGACATTTCAGACGTCCATACGTTCTTAGGCACATATGTACGAGCGGTTGGACCGGAAAAACTACTCAACAATTATTCGGGGATGAGCAAATTGTAAATTTAGACCCATATTTGAGGGAAAATGTTTTCGTGAACACAATATTTCCTTTACTGTGTAAAAGAAGCAAAAAGTAGCGTTGTGAAACTTATTTATTGACACATTAGTTATTTGAGCTCTTGTCCCCGGTATCTATAGTGCTGGTAAAAAAAAAAAAAATTGCATCACCTTCGCATTTTCACAACAAAGGAATTATTTGAGAAGTTTTGGTCGACCAATTAACGATGAATGTATGTGAAATTTTGCAAAATTTATGAAATAAACATTTAACAGCAGGAATCCGATAATTGTTTACGCAGATCGGGGCTATTTCCGGGCCAAGGTAAACTGCTGACCCCATGCTCGTTTTCTAAATTTCTGAACCTGTGTGGGAGTTTAGAGGAAAAAAAAATATTTAAACCCATGTCAATTGAATTCTAATGGCAGGATAAAGGTTTTTAAATTGTTACTTACTAGTTTAGCCCCATGTCATGGAGCAGAATCATCCCTGAAAATGACGTTTGGAACTGAAGTAAAGTGATCCCGGATAGTATGAAGCAATTTCTCCTCCAAAATGCCAATATACACCTGAGCGTTTACTGTTCCTTGCACAAAGTGAAGCCCACCAACTCCTTGATCAGAAATACATCCCCAAATTATCTGGGACACGGGATGCTTGACTGTGTGTTGAATGCAATCGGGATGATATTCCTCTCCTTTTGCGGCTCGGGTGATGCAATTTTTTTTACCACCACTGTAGTTTATATTGTTAAAGACTGCAGAGTTCCTTTTAAAAGCCGCCAAATTTCAAGACTTGGAAAAAAGAAGCAGTACCACGCGGCTTTAGTTCTGCATCTGTAAAACGTGTGACACATGTCTTCCATTTCTCTACCCAGATTCGCTCGTTTAAAACTTTTCTTAAAGATTTGGCTGACTTTCAGGTCTTATATTTTAATAACAGGGATAAGAGGGCACACATAATTTATTCATCAAAATCATGTTTTGCTATGCTCTTTCGACTGTTACTTATTTAGCTGTTTTCATAATTGCCTTAGTGTATGATTTTTTGGTTAGAAGAAAGGATTTATATTTTCAATATTGTCAAGCTGAAACTCAGTTTTTTTGGAGAAAAATTATACAAAAATGGTTTTTAAGGCATTCACGTACAGAGATTCGTTTACGTTTTACAGTTAGGGAATTTAAGTGATACCGAAATTGAGAAAACAACAGTTTTAACTTTATGAAAATTTGATATTCTGCCAGACCAGAATATAAATTAAACTGAACTTTTAAAAGTTCTAAAACTGCAACATTAAATTGAATCAGAGTTGAAGATCTTTCAAAAAACGTAATTTTGTGAAGAAGAAATGAAGAAATGACAGTTTCATAGAGATTCGTTACTAATGAAACAATGTTTTATGTTGTCTCTACCATAACCTTACTTTTTTCTAATCACCAAAATAACTCTACATTCCTGATCTCTGCTTTGTCCCAAATTTTACCATAAATTGTCGTTAAAAATATAGATGATACTAGGATGATACGCAAATTTATGAAATATTTCAGTTTTTAATTAAATTACATTAACATTGATTTGTTACAATAAGCGAGTAAATGCAATTTTGAAACATCTGTTTGCTACTAAGTGAAAAAGTGTACAACTAAACTACTTAAAAAAATACATGCAAAATTTCAAAAATTACACCTTTTCTTTTTTGGCCGACTATCCCGTAAAAGTAAAAGAAAGAAGAAAAAATCATGAGAAAAGGTTTAATGCATCTTAAAAGTATCGTTAAAAAGCAAAAATAAATATATAAATAAGTAAATTAACGAAGTACAAAGATTAAATAATTGAATAAAAATTGAAAATTAGAAAGTACGGCTTTGAGATGTTTGTCGGTATATCTTATCACTCTCTGAAGAAGCATTTTCTCGACTTGAAAATGGTTTTTAGTTTGGTCGATATTTTCGCCAATCAACATTTTTGAACTGAAACATATTTTGCGGTGGAACTTTTTTAGTGCAGTTTTTGGCAGTCACGTCTTATGTCTCTGTCTGGGAATCAAGTGTTCAGATCACGTTTCAAAATGTTGCAATATTAGGTTTATAAAGTTAGATTAGGAGAAAGGAGCTATAGAAAGTTTAAAGTGTTTTTAAATCTTTTTGTAACATAATTTGGTCCTTTCTTCTGTTTCCGATATTTTAACGAAATTCAGTTAGGAACGAAAACTGCTAGGAATGTCCTTTATTCTTGCCGCAAAACATAGGAGAGGTTCATCTACTATTACTACTTATTACGTACAAATTTTTATTTTTTTCACTTATATCTCGTTGCTTCTGACTACTTCATATGTTTACATCATTAATTAGATCCTGAATTAATTTCGAAAGGGGCCTTTCGCTTTATTCGTTCGCTTAAGATCAAAAATACTATATTCTAGAGTTAGAAAATACTACAGTGAAATCCTTTTACAACGAATACCAATACAACGAATTATGAGTTTCAACGAAATACATTTTCAGTCCCGATTTAATCTCACTTCTACATCTATTGTACATAATTTTGATTTCATTATAACGAACTTCTTCTTACAATAAGCATAACTTTGTGGGCCTTTGAAGTTCGCTGGAACGGAATTTCCCTGTATATCCTAGCTTTATATTCAAGAGCTAGAAGCTACAATAAAATCTCAACTTTTGGCCACAGAAAAAATACAATACGTTGAAAGATTTGCGTTACACAATCAATAATAAAGAGTTTGTGGTTGTGAAGAATTCAATAACAAGAGAATCCGTTACAGAACTCACAGATCGAATTTCCGATACCATTCCTTTCAAGTGAGGATGAATTTGAGCACTTTGATTATTTCGGAAAGTATTTTTCTGTTTTTGTTAGAAAAAGTTGTTTTTGGAGAAGACTTGTGGAAAAGCCAGATTGTGAGATGAACTTTTTAAGTACATACAAAAGTCAGAAAATATGTAATGTCATAGAATGTCTTTCAAACTTCATTATCTCTAAAATGCCAGTTACTTAGACAGTGGTTCCAAACCTTTAACATGTCTCAAGTTAGTTAAAAATTTAACAAACCCTTAAAGAGTAGTTTGCTTTTCCTATTTCCGTTTTCAACTATGAATAATTTTATAATCTAAATAATCTAATTATATGATCACAAAAAAACGCAATAAATTAGAAAACAAATAATTAATATTTTTTGTTTTTTCCTTCCCACATCACAAGCGTAAAAATGTCAGTCCCCAGTAAAAATAGCAGAACAGGAGAAAGCTCTCTCAACATATCCCCTTTTTTACGACGCTGGTTTCAAACGGGCTTGTCATTACATTTTTTTTCCTCCAATGATGGGGAGGAGGAGGCTGCAAACTCAATACACATTATTGGAAAAAAAAAACTGTGCATTTATGTAATACTAGTGGTACCTGCACGGCTTTGCCCGTAATAGAAAATTAAAAGGTCTTTTGGTTCGCCTGTATATTTACAAATAATGTGTGATGAATTTTCTCGCCAATTGACTTGTGCCCATGTTACGGTTCCACGTTAGGATAATTTCGTAGCTTACTCGTCCATCTTATGATAATTTTGTTCTTAAAAATTGGAATAGAAAAAGAACCACATCGAATTTTTGAAAAATCGCTTCGAGGTGCACACCCCCATGCTACAAACTAACTTTGAGCCAAATTTCATGAAAATCAGTCGAACAGTCTAGGCGCTATGCGCATCACAGAGATCCTGACAGATAGAGATCCGGACAGAGATCCTGACAGACAGAAAGACTTTCAGCTTTATTATTCGTAAATATTTCTAATATGGATGGAGATATCGATGACTTCCCCAAATTCCATCCCCCATCCCATTAATTCCAAAAGTTCAACCACATCGTATGCAAGCTACCATCTTGTTGCCTTCTGTATATACTCTTGGGATATTATCTCAAGTAATGTTAAGAGAATGGTAACACATAGCTAGGTGATATAAATTCAATATACAATTCATTTTTCAGTCACGTTTTTACATTCGCTGTTTTTTTTTTTTTTTTTAATTACAATCTTGCTTACTGTCTTGATTCTGTTTCAGAAAAACCTTATGTGGTACATTTTGATCTTTCGTTAGGATTTTTTTCTACTTAACTTACTTTTTATGCTGTCATATGCTATTTTTGATTCATGATGAAGTTTATCTACTAAGAGATATTTTCTTTTTTAGCATATTCATTTAATTCTTGCATTCTCACAACATATGATTTTTTTTTTTAATTTTTAATCTTTTTGACCGACGAACATATTTGAATTAAAATAAATGATTTACCAACGTTTTAGTGCATAAAAATTGCAAATTACTGTAGTCACGTGATTCGGGGTTTAAAGGAACCCCTTTTTAAACGCAAAGAAGTGTGAACTTTTGAATGAAAAGTAATCGTAGGAAAGCTCCACTTTTTTCAGTAACGGCAAAATAAAAGCTCAATTTTTTCATCCAAAAGCTCACACTTTTTTCCATTGAAAAAGTGTTTTTTTTTTTTTTTTTTTGTAGCCCCGAATCAAGTGTCTGCAGCAATTTGAAATTTTTTGTGCCACTTTCATATTCAAGATTCCAGCCTTTCTCATCTTTCTAAGTCAAGAGCTAGAGTTTTCAGGACTTCGGTGGGTGAACTCTATACTTTATAGTCTAAGAAAAAACAAGATTTAGGATTTAAAACGACTTAAGATATTCTTGCATAAAATGTTATTTGTGCTTTTGCGACATTAAAAAAGCTGTGTATTTTGCAATTTCTGATTTTCGCTAGGATTATTATTTTTTTTTCAAATCTTTTGATATAACATTTTAATCATTCTATTCTCTAGATTCTATACAATGGATATTTGAGTGCACTCCGTGGTATCATGTTTTTATTTTGCTTTTTTTTCTCAAATATTTGCTTACACTTTGCATTGCACTGTATAGCCAGCTATTTGACGGTATGTGTACTTCAAGAAAAAAAATTGAACATTGAAAGACATGTTTCTTTAATACAAATAAAAATGCAAAACATATGATTTAAAGAAGAAACATGCTCCAAAAAATTATAATATTCCGATTTAAATTCTGCTCAAACCTGAGAGAAACCTTTAAGGCCCGAACGTAGTGTAATACATAACACAATTTAGTACGTAAGAGCTAAGGGATACTATTGCAAGGTGCCGCGAAAGATGAATGCAAATTTGAGGTAACTGCTTTTTTTTTTTTTTTTTTTACATCACGCATACAAACTTAGAATCACAAGACTATACAACGCTCGCTAGGATTTTGTGTTAATAATTATGATAAGAACGTGAAAAAGTCAAAGGTGTCTTCAGTTATTCCTGTTTGAAATAAAAAAAAGCACCAGTTTAGGATCAAAAAGTCAAGAAACGAAACATTTTACGAATCTTAGAAATCTAAGGAAATTTCCTCGGTTGTGTGAGCGATAATTACAGCCAAGGACATTGGAGTTGAATGCAAAAGAGAAAAAAATGTCAATTTTGAGAAAAAAAGGGATTTATAAAATAAATTCCCTCTAAATGATTTTCGAGTTTTGTTCTTTGGCAGGAGAAATTTAATATCTTCCAATATTTTTCAAAACAATTTTATGCTGTAAAAAAATGCATGACCATCAAGAAATACGGAAGGGGCTTTCATCTAAGACCAGGCGGGGTATAACTTTTAGGAAGTCGTTGTCTACTGTGAAATTGATTCGTAAAAGTGCTATATAAATATCATGTTTTTGATATTTCTCATTGGAAATTGGGGCAGAAATCGCCACTATCCCAAAATGTGTTTTGTTGCTTTCATTGGAGAATAGTTAACTCAAAAATGCGTTTTAAAGTTCTATTAAAGTACTTACTTCCATCGATATTTTGATTTTCATGGAAAATACGGTTCATGAAAATAAGTTATTTTACAGTAAACATTTACATGGGGATATGTATAGATGGTCTTAATGCATTTGCTGCTTATCAACGAACAAAAAAAAAAGAAGAGAATAACGTAACTCACCTTTGGATTAATAAACGAGCTGATGTGTGCATCATATGACTTCCTTTTACTCCAATTTAATGTCATTTTCCCATTATCGGCAATTTTAATGTGATTCAATAGTTTACTCCCTAAATATTACCAACAGTAGCGAAAGAAACTATATTTTAAAAAACACCGCCAAATTTGTCGCCAAGTTGGCGACAAAACTTGGACTCCAAAAGAATGGCGATATATTGCCAAATGTCCGGCAAATTATAACACCACTTGAGTTTACATCAAAATTAACAATGATTTCCCCACAAAAAAGGGACAAAATACTCCTTTAGAAACACCCGAATGCAACCAAAAGGGGAAGTGTACAACTAGAACCCACTAGGAGTCCACGTACCAAATTTCAACTTTCTAAGACACACCGTTTATGAGTTATGCAACATACATACGCATATACGCACAAACGTCCATACATACGTCACGAGAAAACTCGTTGTAAATAACTAGGGAATCGTCAAAATGGATACAGTAAAACCTGTAAAGTTGACCACCTGTCTATGTTGACCGCTTTTGTCAGGAACGGAATTAGTCCTATCTTGTATAATGAAGGGAAACCTCTAACTTGACTACCTTTCTATCTTGACCACGTGTCTATCTTGACCATTAATGTACCCCAAATTTGGTTTGGAGCATTGTAAAAAACCCTTTTTAAGTTGACCACTTGGTTTATTTTTTAAAACTCAATTTAGCAAATTATTTTATTTTATTATTATTTTTTTTTTTTACAGCTTTCCAAGAATATTTTTGATGCCAGACCAACATTTTACCAACTAAACAAAACAGTAGCATAACTAAACCTCCTTGTAAGTTTAACCACATTGGAAAACTGCTAAGAACCCTTTTATTCTCCAAACTTGTTTTTCTTTTATTGTTCTATTTGAGATTACCTTTTGTACTCTCTGTTCAATGAAAACATGTATCAGTAGAAAAGTATACAAAGTATTTTTTTCCAGTTGCAATATTTTGTGGCAACACTGGAATTGTGTTATAGTAAAAGTTACTTGCATAGCAGTATTTCTGGTGCAAGGGATTAAGAAATAGGATATTTTCATTTCCAACTGCCTTTTAGAACTATGAGAGTCCAGCTTGTTGCTCTTTATGTTTTACATAAAATGGCATCAATAAGAAAGTTAGTTTAACTTGAGATTGATAAAAAGTACGAAATATTAAAATTAATTGAAAAGGGAGGAACCCAGAGAAAATTAGCTAACATACGTGGAATTTCCAAAACTAGTGTCTAATAAGTGCGAAAAACTTCAATAAGGAGTTATTTTGATGAAAAGTAGATCATCATGGTTATAAATGTATTAAATGTATATGAGAGAAAAAAAATAAGCGAAAAATTTGTTATTTTTGATTAGCTATGAAATTTTAGGAACTATTAATCTCCAATAACTTTTTATAAACAATGATTTTTTTTTTGATCAATTTACTGAAATTTTAAATTTACATGACACATTATACGTCACTCTGAGAGAATAACCTCTAAAAATATTTGAATAACGTTTTAAATTATTGTTTCAAAGTAATGTTAAACAATGAAAGTGAGTTGAACGGAAAGAGTAAGTGTCAATTAGTCAAAAAATGAATACATGGTGCAAGAAATGACAAGAAAAAAAAAATCATCACCACCTTTATAAGTTGACCACCTGTCTAAGTTGACCACCAAAGTACTGCACCGCAAGTGGTCAACTTACACAGCTTTCACTGTATTTCGCATGTCTATACGTTCTTAGGCACTTGCCCACGTGTGGTCGAGTCGGAAAAAACTCAACATTCATTCGAGGGTGAGCAAAATGGAAATTAAAGTCGATTTTTGAGTGAAAAATTTTTTGCGAATACAATACTTCCTTTTTCGTAAAAAGAATAATAAAAATCTGACAGTTATATTTGTTATCTATATTTTCCTTGTCTTTAGTTTATAAATTTTTCGCAAATTTAATCTCAGGATGTTACGTCACATAAAGCGGACTGTTTTCGTTTAAAGAAATGACTATTTAATTTAGCATATCAGGATCAACCACAAAATATTTTTTTTATTGTTTTGCACTAAAATAATGAAGGATGACATGAATAACAAACTTTAATTTACGGTTTAACCAAAGTAAAGTGAATTTAGACACTGAAACATCAAGTAGATCTAAACAATATATTTTTACACAGACATTTTTTCGCTTTCTTTTTTTTTAAATATGTGAAATATCTTGTTCACTTCTGAATTTTTATAAATTATTTTTTTTTGTTAGTTTGTTGAAACGGCTGAAATTAAGATAATTCTCTAACTTAACGATTTGTTTAAGGAAAAATATAATAAATTTTTTATTTATTTCTTGGTATAGTTAACATTTTGATGTAATATTATTGGGGACCCCACAAATGGTGTAATAGTGATAAAAATAATATAGAAAATACGATGTGGTCACCAAACTAGTTCATTTTACATCTATTATATAATGCATGATTTTTGAATAACTAAAAAAAAAGGAAGCACTTAATTTAATATTTTCTGCCTTAGTTTGCCGTGACCCGATGAAAAAATTTGTTTTACTGAAATTTGTTTCCCATACCGACGAATTTTAACCTGATTCAATGCGTAACTCTCTAAGTATCGCCAATAGCGCCAAAATAAAATTAGATTCGAAAAATATCACTACAAAATCTGTCGCCAACTTGGAAATACGTCAAAAATTTGGCGACATAACTTGATGATCAAACTTTTGTCGTCAAATATTCCCCAAATTATAACATATCTTGAGTTTGCTTTGTCATAAACTAATTTTCCCCAAAAAAGTGTATAAGTTCCCTTTTGCGATGCGAACCGAATGCGACTTCGAATCTGAATGCGACCAAAAAGGGAGATGCTCAACTAGACCCCACTAGGAGCCTGCACACAACTTTCTACGGCATACCGTTTTTGATTTATGCCAGATATGTACATATGCAAATACATACATACAGATGTCGTGAGAAAACTCGTGGTAATTAACTCGGGTATATTCAAATTGGACATTTCGGACGTTCATACGTTTTTAGGTACATATGCACGTGCGGTTGAGCAGGAAAAAAAACTATTCAACATTCATACATGGTAGAGCAAATTGTAAATTTAGACCGATATTTAAGGAAAAATGTTTTTGCGAGTACAATACGTCCTTTACTATGTAAAAGAAGAAGCGCGCAAAGTGTATTGTGAACCTTATTTATTGATGCATGAGTTACTTGCTCTCTTGTCCCCGCTGTCGAGTTTAGATTGTTAATGTCTGCAAACTTGTTTTTAAAAGTCGCCAAATGTAAAGACTGCGGGAGAAAGGAACAGTAACACGCGACTTCACATCTGCATCTGTAAAGCGTGTGAATTCTATTTCTCACCGAAGTCTTCGGATGGGATAATTGAGCTGGCGGTGTATTTCAAGTATTTCTGCTTTAGCTCTGGTTTAAGGAGGTAACTTACTACGAAATTCTATGCTTTGCCATCAATCTTTGAGTTGAACCACACCATTGCTGCGGTCACTCATCTGTTGTGCTAATTCTAACATTAGCTACCAGTTTGTTTGGCTGTCCTGGCTATCTTAAGAGGTTTTCGCCTCCATCTCAGGAAATTCCTATTCCGGGCTGATGAGTGCTAAAAAACACGAAACTGCAGTCCTCGAATGGAATAACTGAGCTGGCGGTGTATTTTAAATGCTTTATGTTGTCTCTACTATAGTTTTTACTAACTAGCAAGCTAACTTTACATTCCTTATTTCAATTTTTCCCACATTTCTCCTTAAATTGTCGGAAAGGCATAGGTGATACTTTGCTTAGAGGACGCCAGTTTATGAGAAACTTTAGTTTTTAATTAAAGGAGAATTGATTTGTAACAATGAGCGAGTAAAAGCTGTTTTGTAATATCTGTTTGCGATTAAGTAAAAAAGTGCGCAAAAGAAATTTGCAAATTTGCATACATTACATGCAAAATTTCAACTACAGCACCCCACTTTTAGCCTTCTTTCCGCAAAAGTAAAAGAAAGATGAAAAAGGTTTAATTCATCTTAGAATAATCGCTTAAAATAAAAAACGAAAAAGAGTGAAATAAACTTTAAAATAATTGAAACAAAATTTAAAAAAAAAAAAGATAAATTAAAAAAATAGAAAGTTGAGATCTTTGAGATCTCTGTCTGTCTGTCGGTCGGTTGGTCGATCTGCCCCCCCCCCCCACATAAGTTTAAAAGAAATCGTTTCGGATAAACATGTTTTTGTTCAAAATGTATGACAAAGGTGACCTTGTTCCTACATTTTACTCTTTTTTCATTTAGTTCTGAATAGTTAAAAAATGCACCTACTGGGAAATTTAAGAGAAATATGAAAATCCCAAATCAAAACTCGAATTTGTTTCAAACAAACCTATAACTATACAAACTATAAGAAGCTATTAAAGACGAAAAGGTATCAACATATTTTTTTTTTTTTTTCATTTGAACACGGTTTTGTTTAATTTTGAAGATGTCAAAAACTCTTGACAATACAGATTACGGAAAAAAGTTTGAGGAAAATATGAAGGATGATTGGCTTCAATCAAACGTTTTTGAAAAGAGCTCTTGATAAAGAACATGTATAAAAAATGTTTTCAGTCAGTTTTGAAAAAAAAAAAAAAAAAAAAAAAAAAATAGGGAGAAAATGGGGAGCGGAATGTTTTACCTATTTCGCAGTTCCTACCGCTGCAAAACTACCGCAATGCAACGTAACCGAACTATAAAACTGCAATAACTTTAATAAACTAGCATCTTGAACAAAAGGCAAAAAAAAAAAAAAGGAAACCCCTGATAAACAAATATTTATTTTTCCCCTTACATTTTTAGGTGTTAAATACTGTGCATTAACTATTATAAGTGCAAGATCTATTTTTAGCTAGCGTTAATATCCGACTTAGGAAAATACTCGCAAGATTAGTAACCATAACTTAGTATTTTAAAAGTATAATTGCATTATACTTTTTTTCTTAGTTTTTCATACTCAAAAATGTAAATTTAGCTAACGTGCTCCTTTTAATTAGGGGAACATTCGGCAAAGTAAAAAAAACTGTGCAAAGTGGAAAGGTGAAATATTTACTCGGCTTTTAGCACCACTTATCTGATATTATTTTAATTATGTAGTACCATTTGTAGTCTGTTCCAGTCATTTAGTAAAAGAAGCAATTTTAAAAAACTGATACTCATATTGTAATATTTCGCAGTAAGTCAAAAATTATTTTTGTTACAATAAGATGATAAAGTTTTTGTTATTAACATTTTAAATATTAAATGAGACCTCTAAATATTCGATGCAGTACTAATTTAGTTAATGTTAAGTTTATTTGTATTTTAAATAAATTCTACAATTAGTCAAGAATATACCGAGCAAAGCGGATGGCGCAAAGTGAAATAGTTTGTTTCATTTATTCACTCGATCATTTAATATAAATCATTTATGTTTTCATTGTTTAATGAATTCATTTACATTCCTCCATTTAGTAATTGACTTATTTATGCATTCATTCACTTGTTTTCTTATTTATTCCTTCTTTTACTCGCTCATTTATTTCGCATATTAATTGATTTACTAATCTAATTATTCGTTCATTGTTTCATTATATTTTCATTTATTCTTTCAACCCTTTATTTACTGATTTGTTTGATTAAACATTTGTTTTATTATTGAATAGAAAATATTTCAAAAAAAAAAAAAATATATTTTTCACTTTGCACCGTAAAAAAGTAAACATTTTTCACTTTTTTTTAAAGGCTCAAATGTACTGCCAAAAAATGTTTCAACGCAATTTTAATTATAAAATACAATGTTTTTCTATATAAACTGTAATTTTCAAAACAAATTTTCCGATTTGTTTATTTTGAAAAAACTCGGCTATCTTAACCATTTCACTTTGCCCCACATTTCCCTACTATTTTTTGAATGTAAATTTGATAGTTAGTATTATTTGTACGCAATATAAAATCGACATCTTAATAAAATTGATCACTTTCTTACTCACTAAAAAATTTTATGTAAAAAGCATGCGATCAAATAAGTCAGTAAAAATATCGTAACTTTTAGCAAAACTTTTTATCCCTCTCTGAAAAAACATTTTTTCTGCTTGAAAGATGTTATCAGTTTGGTCGATATTTTCGTCAATCACCTTTACGTGACCAACACTTTTGAAGCGAAACATATTTTGTGGTATGATTTTTTTTAGTTCAGTTTTTGGTAGACGCGTCTTATGTATCTGTTTAGGAATCAAGTGTTCAGATCACGTTTCAAATCGCTGCAATATTTGATTTATTAAGTTAGATTAGGGGAAAGGAGCTATAGAAAATTTTAAGCGTTTTTATATCTTGTTTAATATAAATTGCTTCTTTCTTCTGCTTCCGAATTTTTATTGAACTTTCGAAACTACGGGGGATGTTCAATGAGTAATAAGAGAATTTTTTTTTAAAATGTCGAACAACTTGAATCGTCATAATTTACATGGTGGTTTCTAAGAATAACTTCTGCGGGACTAAATGCATTTATTCCAACGTTTTGTCCACTTCTAACAAAACTTGTGAACGTTGAGTTTGTGAGAACTTCTTCAAAACCGCCCCCGCAGAGTTTAGTCAAAATGTTTGCCTCGTAATGATTTCTTAAGTTAAGGAAACAGCAAGAAATCGCAGATGTAAAATAATTCTGAGATTCCCCTAGATGATAACAGCAGCAGTGTTAATCAATGTCTCTGTGATGGAAGTTGAAGGTTGTCATTTGGATTCAGATCATTTGGATTCAGATTTACTGCATCTATATAGGCTGTAAATAAATGAACAACATCTTTATCCCTAATATGGCATTTGTCTAACAGTGATGAAAGGCGAGCAGATATCAATAGCTTTTTTGCATTGAAGTAGACCAGCTGTAGAAAACAAAAGTTCAACAGTTTAGGATAGATATCCATTTCGGTTTCTAAATCTTGTGAATCGCAAGAATTTGATGATAATAAAGGACTATGTACTGAAGTAGAAGAAAATTAATTTAAAGTATAGGTTTCTACATTGTTCTGATCTGATTTTTTTTTTAAATTTATATTTTAGCTATGGGAAATACAGTATATTTTTATGTTAGGAGTAATTGAGGATTTTTCGAAATTTGTATTTTAAAAATTAAAAATTATGTAAGCATTTATGTATGTTTATAACTAAAGAACAGCGAATAAAAATATAATTGCAATTACTTATATTTATAGCATTGAAACCTTGCGACTCTATTTACCACACCTATTACATACACAGGGAATTTTGTAAATCAACACCCCAAAGCCTGGAGGAGGCAATTTGTTGCTGTCAATGATAATTCATTAATGACTTAAGCCATTCTTTAATGGCCTATAGAATCATTTGTGTCCATTTTGGTGGGAAGAAACGTTCCCCTGCTGCTTGGTTCGAACAAGCGAAGAAGAGCGATACGCTTCTACCAAGGCCATTGGTGTACATGTACCCTCTGTAACATGTTAAATTTTACAGAATGAAGGTAAGAGAATGGTCGGTATGGAAGTAGCAGCACCTATTGAGGCTCAAAATTACTTTAAATATAAAACGTTAGAATTATTTTTACATAAAAATGAGAAAATCCGCAATTTTTCCTTCGAAACTCAAAAAAAGGGGCCCTAGGGGCACGTGTTAATATTCATGGATTGACTTAAAATTTTTCAGGGATCATTTATTTGTATAATGGAACAAATTGAGGGGGCGTCGCGTAAAATATCTGCAACTTCAAAAATAAGGACCACCCTAATATATATATATATATATATATATATATATATATATATATATATATATATATATACTGTCATTGAACCAATTGCAATACTTTATTTGAAAAAAGTGCCGATAATTTTCTTCATTATTATAACAATATATTGAAATCAATTTAATGGAACCTTTTATGAATGTTCAAATATAATCAAAAAAAAGTAAATACAATGAAGCAGGGCCATAGTATAACAATTCAAGCACAAATTCTAATTAATTAATTAATTAATTTATTATTTTTTTGATTTAAACCATTTACTCCAACATTTAGTTTATACTGTCATAAAAATATGGTCTTTCAACGATATTTTAATTAGTTTTTTATATCATACATTGTAAAAGAAAAAATTTATATTTATAGCATGAAGCATATTTTCCAAACTTATTCAAAAACATTTCATTTTTATAATAAAATTAAATAACTATAATGACAAACATATGGAAGAATTTCCTTAATTTTCTATTTTTAAAAATCTTTTTTATTCTGGCCTTTATGCCCAACATTCTATACTAAAAAAAACAAACCCACACACATGTATTCCGAATAAGAAAAAGGAAAAAGAAGATTAGATTTCTCGAAGTTTATTGACAAACAAACATGTTTTTCAGTCAGCTTTTTTCCTTCAATTCTTCAGTTCGTAACTTTAAAACAGGGAAAAACAACATGTTCAGTATTAATGCTGAATTCTTCTTGAACCCCGAGCATGTTTTTAGTAAAAATACTTTTAAGAAAACAGGCAATGAAAAAAGGTATTAATCAATATAAATGGGATAATTAGTAAATTTTATAACCAATTTGTATTTTTACTACAGTAAAAAAGGAAAAACACTATCGAGTTGGTTATTTTGAAGTTTAATGAATGAATTATAAAGACCGTTTCAAAAACATTCTGCTTTGTTTTTTCTTCAAGTTATTGAGAGCGTACTCTACCAACAAGGCAAAAGCATTTTCAAATGCAATGATAAGATTGAAATAAGAGTAATGAATGTAATTAAAAGTAGAGGAATTGGGGCAAAGTGACACGTTGAAATATTCACTCTGCTTTTAGCGTCACCTATCTGGTAATATTTTTACTATGTATTAACACATGTATTCTTTTCTAGTCTGGAAAAAAAGACCTTTCAAGATCAAAAATTATGATAATAGAAGCAATTTTTCAAAATTGAAACTCAAATTGCAATGTTTTGTTGTCGGTCGAAAATTACTTTTGTTATTATCATACTAGCACGTTCTACCTCGAAAATAAAAGTTACGTCAAGTAACTCGTGTTCAACAGTCTGGATTAAAAAATAAATAAATAAAAAATAATAAATACATTTTGTGGCAGCTTGCTGAAAAATATCCAAAAAGGAAACATTTTAAATCCTCCGATTACAGGGAAAGCCTCTAACCAGGATTTTGTTTGTTCATATTCGGGAAAAAAATGGCAATATGGATCTTTCTTCTCAATGATTTTCTTCACGTTACAAATTAAAAAAAGAAAAAACATTGTTACGGAAAGTTGAGTTGATCCACTGCATAATAATTTGAATTAAGGAAAACATTCGAAGTGATTTTATGTCGAAATCTAAGTATCATAATTAATAGTTTTTAATTGATATCTCCGCTAACTATTATCCCATCAAAAACAACCCTGTTGTTTGTTTCTAGAAATCAACTTAATATATTGGTTGAGTTCATAGTCTCAGCTAATTAAGAGACTATTGATTAGACACTAGAAAGTCGATGTTGGTTTACGAGAAAATAGGTTCGTCTAGTTCTGGACGGAACTTCTTGTTTGCGTTTCATATCAAACATTTAAACTCGCTGGAAAATATCCCAAAATAACCATTAAGTACTTAAATGTTAGTTCAAGGTATCTAGCAGAAAGTCCTATAGATTAACCCCTCCATTAATGTGATTTATTTTCCACCCATTAGCGTAAGATGGGATAATCTTACTCATGCATAACCTCAAAATATGAGTAAGGAGGAGTTTCTTTATTAACCTCGCCAATCGTTGCTTTACTACTTGTTAAGTTTAATGACGTTTATATAAACATTAACATATCATTTTAAAATTTAAATAGTTATAAATGTTTTTTTCTTTTTATTTTAAATTTATAATAATGTTTATTTTCAAACGTGACATATCTTATGACTCACTAATCATAAAAGTTATGACGCAGAAAAACCACGACAGTTAAAATACACATTTTTTTTTCTTTTCGAAAAATTAAGATGAAGCCACCAGTGGCGTAGCTACAGTTTCTGCCGCCCGGGGTGGTTCCTCTATTTTCCGCCCTTTCATTGAAACATATATATTACATTAAACCGTCGAAAATTCTTGAACAAATTGAAAACTTCATTTAAGGAAGAAAGCGGAAAATAATTTAATCCGTATTCTTCCTACAAATAAACGGGGGGGGGGGGGGCTGATAATTTAAATGCCTATCTCGGGGAAATATTCTAAATTTACATCAGAAATTGCAGTTAAGAGTAACGTTTAGGGGGATGGAGTTCTCTCCCGAATCTTCATCAAAACCGAAGTCGGTCTTAGCTTTTGGTGACGTTAGGACTTCAGGGTCTTTTCTCAAATATTTTCCGAAATGTACCTTAGTGGACGTAAAAAAAGTGATAAAGGTTCAGCGCTGGTTACGGAATTTTTTAAACTTAGAACTTTTGACTTTTTGGGAGGCGCAGTTGTAGTCACAACTGAACCTTACATTGCGAAGAGTTTGTTTTTTTTTTTCTTTGCCTCCAACAATAGATGTAAAGTATGAGTCCCTTATTTAGATTTTTTCCCCATGAAAGATGCTGAATCGCCGCCCCTAAAAATTTGCCGCCTGGGGTGGATCGCCCCCTCCGCCCCACCTTAGCTACGCCAATGGAAGCCACCACTATTTAACACTAGTAGTTGGCAATGCTCTTGTAAAATCTAAAGAAAAATCTTTGTGCAAAGAAGCAAAAGGAAATATAACAATATTAATTCTTACAAAAGTGCAGAAAAGTGCATACGCGTGTTTTGGTGTTATACAGAACCCCTTTTTAAATGCAAAAGTAGTGAGTTCATGGATAGAAATACATCTGACAAAGCTAATGTTAGTAGTCTTTTCTTGACTTCACTTGACGTTGCCGTTTTCAGTTCTCAGTGCGTAGTGAGGACGTTACCATCCCTCGGTCAATAGAATATCACGATAAGTCCCCGCCCCCATACTCTCATACATTTTGCTGAAAAAAGGTGCACTTCATAATGCTAAAACAAAAGACGGAGATAATTAAAAGCGGCGTTGGTCTTCGGTTGTTGATTTTTATTATTAAGCAATACCCAGATCAATACAATAAATAAGTTATACTAGCTGCGTCACCCGGCTTTGCACGGTCCAACTCGAAAAAAAAGTTGAGTCATGTGACGCGTGTTCAACACTCAGACTTAAAAAAAAAAAAAAAAAAATCAGTAAAATTTTGCGGCAAATTGCGGAAAAAAACTTAAAAAGTAAAAATTTTAAATCCCCCGATTACAGGAAAAGCCTTTAAAACAAAAGTTTACTGGAACTTTACTTGTTCATATTTAAGAAAAAAATAACAGATCTTTCGTCTTAACACGATTTTCTTCACGCTATAAATTTTAATAAAAGCATTGTTACCAAAAATTGAGATGAAGCACTGAATAATAATTTGAATGGAGAAACGAAATCGAAAAATAGGAATTTTATGCCTAAATCTAAGTATCATATTTAATATAGTTTTAATTGATATATCTGATAATTATTAACTGAGGATTAAGCTAAATAGTCAAAAATAAAGACGGGAAGATTACGAATCCATGGATACCTGGTTCGATGGTCAGTTCACTGTAGTTCGGGAGAAGTAACTGAGACATACTTACACACATACACAGTTACATACATATGTACCTACGCTCAGTTTTTAATTATATAACATTTTTAATAAAAATATTTTTGTAATTTTGTTCAATAGGCTTTGTATTGCATATTCATCAGAAGGAAAAAAAAGAAAGCTTACAGAAGTTCACGTTTACAGAAAGTGAATATTAACAAATTGCTGCCCAGCTAAAGCAAAACGCTGTTTTACACATAACACGTGACTTCGAAAACACGTTTCACAAAAAGCTGAACTTCAGTGCTTTTCATCAAGTATTTGCCAACTATTTCAATTTTGAAATTTTAAAACTGAGAGAAAAACAAAAAAAAAAAACATTTTATATATTTATTTATTTTGCTTTTTTTTTAAATATTTAAGGGGAAACATTCTGGATTTCGAGATTCCAATGTTGAGATCCTATATTGTACAACGAAAAACCTTCTACAAAACTGTATCGTGTACGGAAATAGTTTTATGAGTAACAGCATCGTGGATAAAAGGTATTGAAACGTTGAAGAAGTTCTCACAGATGTTCCAAACACACTCTGTATAACAAACAGTCCAGATATGACTCCTTCTTATTTCCTTGTTTTTTCTCGCACGGAAACTCCGACTCTTACCAAGAAACCACACGATACTTCAATAATGAAAAAAAAAAAAGTCGCAATCGAAAGCTTTGTAAACCGTGTTTATATTAATTATAAATTAATTAAAACTAATTAATCGCCGTTATTGGAAGATAAAGTCGTAATGTCTGCCAACTGTTTTTAAAAAGTAGCTAAGTTTAGCAAGTAATAAAAGATATCTTTCACGCGATTTGTTGAGGAATGGAGACAGTGATGTTAGAAGACTATTTTTTGCCAAATCCTTAAATTCGTCACTTTTCTCAAAATTCTAAGGCCTAACATATCGATAACGTTTGGAAGAAAGCAAGCATTTTTTGCATCAAAAATACTAAGCCTTAAGATGATTTTTGTAATGATGCCTATTTAACCTTTTTTTCATTATTAAAATATTTGTTTGTTTCCCTGGTTAGAATGTTAATTTCTTTAAGTTAATGCCTCATTTAGTGCACTTTTGAAAGTATTTGTTTGTTATTTAGTTGATGTAAGACCTTTTATTAATGATGAGATTTAAAGTATTTTTATTTTTATTTTTTTGAATTTATAAATCTTAATATATAAAAATCAATGTCCTGAGACAACATATATATATTACAGGTATAACAATAAAATGTGGATGGCCTGTGTTTGCAAAGATAATCAATACTTTAAAAGGATCGTTAATAACAGTTAAAGATTGGTTAAGGACAAGGGTATATATATAAGGAGTCCAGGGGTCCCGGGACCCTCCCGAAATTAGAAAAAAATGTAGGTAATAAGTAATTATTATAGGGGATTTTCGAAACTAGGTGCACCAAGCACTGTTAACCCCTGCTAATTCCATTACCCGAGCAATGCCAGGTACGGGAATGCTAGTAAATATATACAATTTTAAAAACTACAATTTTCTCAAAATATTCATTTTTCAGAAACAATCGACATATTGTATTTGAACCACGTTTCATTTTCTAAATCACATGTTGAAACATTGTTGGTAGTTTTATTCACGATGCAATGGCAGAACTTCAATTCCCGTAAGGAATCAGAGTGTAAACACTCTCTGGCATAAAAAGACTCTTTCTCAGTTGAACATCAGCAGTTTTTTACTCTCTAAGTATTTCTTCAAGGCAGATCCGAAACAACAAAAACTCAATCTTTATCCCTTAAAGTGTTTTACAGAAGAAAAGAAGTGTACATTAAATTGTGCTTTTTTGAAAGAAAGCTTTATTATTGTAGTACTGCTACAAGTCTAGATTGAGTGATAACATTGTCAAGTTTATATAAAATAAGTAAATAAATAAATAAACTGAAATTTTTAAAACAGTGTCATTATAGGATAGCTGTTTATTTTTTATTTTCAAACCTAAAATATGATTCTTAGTACTAGTTAGTTTAGAAATTGTATCTCGAATATGCAACAGACTTTGTTCCAATCAATATTTTTTCAGGCGTTAGATCATACGGAGCATCCTGAGATGCAATACTTTTCAGTGTCAACACGTATCTATTCGACAGAAATTTCACGTTAATAATAAAAAAAATACACTTACGAAGGTTTACGACCATTTTCAATTTAAACTATTATCACAATTTTTTCCCCTTCCGCATGAGCGACTAGTCGGAGAATGTGAGGCAAAGTGAAATAGCGAGTTAAAGTGAAATGGTGAAATATTTACTGTTTTTACCACCACGCTCTTGTAGTAATATTTTACTGTACGTAAAAAATCATTTTTGTTACTTTAAGAGAATAAAGTGTTAATTATTAGAATTTTTAATAGTAATTGAGACATGTTAGTAACCAGTGCAGTACTTATTTATATAATATTAAGCTCTTTTTTATTTTAACTGCATTGTATAATTATTTAGGAGCATGCGGGAAGAGTAAAATAATCTATTTCGTTTAATTAATAATTTATTCAGTAAACCACTTGTGAATGCATCTATTAGCGAGTTTATATGCATTCATTCATTTGAAATTTCACTTATTAAATATTTCATCCTTTTTCTTATTTAGTTACTATTTGATTCATTCATTTATTTAATTCTCTTATAACAATCAATTAATTTACTTACTTTTTCGTGGATTGATTTTACAATTTATTCGTTTATGGATTTGTTATTTTAGTTAGTCATTCATTTTATCAGTAATATTTTTAATAATCAGATTTATTAGTTTTTTATTAGTTCTCCCCCCCCCCTTCCATGGTGAAAAAAATCCAATTTTGTTTTGAATGTGCAAATTTACTGCCAAAAATTAAAATAACGTTTAAATGCAAAGTGTATTACAAAAACATGTTGTTATTGTTACGTGACAGCCAAACTGGCAGTTTGGGGGACATTGCTTCACTTTTCCACGTGTACTATGATTTGGTGGGAAGTCCGACTCAAACAGTACACACATGCCATAAGAACTTGTTTCTAGGCTAGGCAACTATTCACATCACATTTTCACTAAGAAAGGACAAGCCTCGGGGAAAAAGTACATCCATGCCTGAACCAGGATTCGAACCAAGAACCTACTCATCTGCAGTCAGACTTACCTAACCACTAGATAAGGCAGTCGGCATAAAATATATTGCTCTTTCTTAGTGTACTATGATTTTCCAAAAATATTTAGATTCGTTCATTGTCAGAAAGGTATAAGCTAGATTAACTAAATTATTTTACCCCACATTCTCCTACTTTTTTAAACAAAATCAACTGAAAAAGCTAGTGTTGATTTGTATCTAAATATGTACAATGCCATCTTAACCTAGAAAGTAAATATGCGTTAAATGTGTACTTCAAAAAGTTTCGTAAGGGAAAACAACTTATAAATAAGAATAAACGAGTAAAATACTTCACTCTAGTTAGATTATTAAATTTCTCCTAGTTATATAACACCGTTTCTGTAGTTATAAAATTATTCTACTAAAAAAAGTCACAGATAAAAGTTTTATAAGTATTGCACCAAAACTTAAACTTTAAAATTGTTCACTTGTCCTTTTCCAATTATTAGTTTGAAACTGAAATTATTGGTTCAAAAAGTAGAAACGTAATATTACGAAAACTTTGAAACTCCATTCAATTTGTTTTCAATGACTTCAAAATCGGAAGAATATTAAAGAATGGTTTACTCCTCTGAAACTTATTTAAATTCACAGAAGTTCTTAAAGCGGAATGATAAGTCATAAATATATCTTTGTGAAACGATACTTGAAAGCATAAATTATTCTCTTTAGAAGAAGATAACTTTTCAAAATGCAGCGCAATGGTTTCAGTCTTCGTTGCTACCAGAAATCAATACATTTTTACTTGTTAGTTATTCGGTTCTTTTGAAGTTGATTTCAGCATATTTAAGTATGCATTTCATTTATACTATTTCGGTAGTGATATTTAAAATTTCTTAATTCCTTAATGTTTTAGCTTCTAATAATAATATACACATTTTTGTTCTTTAACCAAATTTCAGAACATACTAAAAAATGTCTTCATCACAATTTTCGAACAGCATTTGATAACAAAATTTATATACTACTAGTGGTACCCGTCCGTCTTTGCACGTAGTAGAAACTTAAAAGGTCTTTTGGTTCGCCTGTATATTTACAAATAATGTATGGTGTATTTCTTACCAATTGGCTTATGTCCATGTTACGGTTCCACGTTATGGTAATTTCGTAATTTACTCGTTCATCTTATGATAACTTTGTTCTTAAAACTAGAATTGAAAACGAACAAAATCGAATCTTCGAAAAATCGCTTCAAAGTGCTCACTCCCATGCTATAAACTAATTCTGTGCTAAATTTCATGAAAATCGGCCGAACGGTCAAGGCACTATGCGCGTCCTGACAGTCAGAGAGAGAGAGTCGGATAGAGAGACTTTCAGCTTTATTATTAGTAAAGATTTCAAAATAAGAATTAATTATTAATTTTGCATTTTGAGACTAAAAGATACATTTTGTTTCATTTGGACTTTTGTTTTCATCTGGCTAACTATCAGCAGCCGAGTAAATTGGACATTTTTTGAAAGAAAATAAGTAACACTGGGCGGACAAACTAACACCCTGTCACATGAATTTTCTGCAAGAATTGTATATTTTGCCGAACAGTTTTCCTGATAGGGGCTGTCCATAATTTATGCCCCACCTTTTCTTTTTTCGATATTTTTGCCCGCCTCCTTCAATTTTTACATATTTTCACACTTCCCCTCCCCCCCTTTTTGTTAAATGTAACGCTACTTTTCATAGTCAAACTCTTTTAAAAATGCGTGATGTCATACCCCTCCCTCCCCCATGTCACAAACTCTCAATTTCACAAGTACCCCGAACTCTTTAAGCGGCACATCATTTGTGAACAGCCCTTATAACGTTACGTAATCACCAGTTTCATTTTGGAACCCTGCGAACGAAGGATCGTTTTCATAAGTATTTGAATCCTGATTTTAACACACGACGCCTGCGATACATCTTCACACCACGAAAATAAACAAATCAGTAATGTTATAAAATCGGGCACTGACTGTAATGATAAATAAAAAATTACCTTTGTGCTGAGAATTAACAGCACAAATATTGCTAATCAACGTTGGATATTTACTGATACTGATTGTATTCTTTTTGAATATTGTTAATTTTTGGTGCAATGAAAACAAAACTGAAAAAAAAAAAGTCTTCTCTGTTCGCCTACAAGCTTACTTGACAATGGAGAAATATGCTGAGGCCAAGCGAAAAAGAATAGTTCAAAGTGCCTTGTCCGATATTCGGGGAAAATTACGGTCTTCACTTTAGAAATCGGATTAGTTAGTTAAACCTACGCAGACGTAACCTTTTTTTTTTTTTGGTCACAATTTCTGACAATCGTTATTTTTTTTTTCTTTTGAATTTTACCAGCGAAGCAGCGCAGAGCATTTTGTCCTTTTGAATCAAATGCGCTAGCCAATAGCAGCCCATAGACAGGTGGCGATCTCCTCTTATTCTCGAAGTAGGTAAGGTAGGGGTAGGGAGCTAGTGACCTTTCATCTTCTAGTGACATTTCAACTCGGTTTGTCGTCCGCTCGACGTAACGTCGTTGTCTACTTAAGTTGCAGGCAAGTATAGCTTAAAAATCAAGTGACTGGCATTAACCAGTAGACAATTGATTGTTAAATGATGACTTACGCATTTTTCAATTATTTTACCCTTATTGTATGAGTGTCCTAATTACCAATCCAACACTTCTAAATAAAAATTTGAAGCGCAAGTTAAATGATATTTTTTGCATCGGTGTTTTATTTTTATAAATACCACTCGCGAGTATCCACTCATTCCTTTCCGAATTCTTACAACAGAGAACACTTCAAAAATTGATAAATCGATTTATTTGCTACATAATTATTAAAATGTCACGCTTTGTAAGCATTCAATTATGTTGATGCTCTAATTTGTCAACAATTTTATCATCCATGTTATTTATGCTTGGGTAATTATTACTGCTAAGCCAGATATTAAACATCATTTATTTGATGAGTAAAATTAATTTAGTATTTTAGAGTGCTTAAAATGTATACATAAGCTTAATAATGAGCAAGAATACATATCTGTTATAAATAATGTAGTGTACTTATCTCGGAAAAAACACTTTTATTGTAAATAAATAAGCAAACGTTTGAAGTGTTTTATTAGCAATGAAAAGTTGTTACTTATGTTTATAATTAAAATATATACATTTATTAGAAAGAACATTTGGACAGAAGTAAAGAAAAATAAAAGCAATACTATTAGAAAGAACAGCTTAGTAGAAAACAATTCAACGTGCTGATAAGAAAAAAAATAAAAAACAACAAACTTTTCTTGCACAAAACTCGTTGATTACTGCAGGCAAGGAGTTAATCATCTACAAGTTTTGTACAATAAAATGCGAAAGACCTTTATAATTTTGTTTTTTATCATACGTTATACTGAGAGTGGGCAGTGAATTATATATTTTAGCTATTGCCAAAGATTGTTCTTATTTAAGCAATGTATTTCTTAAAAGAAACTCAATAAGTAATGTTTTTCTCATTTCTAAAATGATTAAGAAATTTGAAAGGACTTTAAAATAATAATTTATTCGATTACAAAACATTGAGCATTTCGTTGGAACAAATAAGTGCATGAGTGAAGGAAATCTTCTTAGTTTCTTTAAGGTCATAATTGTCAAACTGTGTTAGGTTGCTGTGGATTTGACTAGCAGTATTCGGAAATTGTTTATAAGTAGCTAGGAGAATTTAAAATGCCTACGTGCAAGGGGAAAAAAGCAGTCTCAGTGTATGCAGCAAAGATGTAAAGCGAAAGTTATGTACTTCAAAGTTATGATGTTATATTAAGAACGGTTTCACACAGTGCGAAGTACAAACAAAGCCTTTAATTTATTCTGAATCCACTGCAGCATTTGTGACATTTTCACACATCATTTGCACTTTTCCAGGAATATATAATTTTGGCTTTTATTTTTTTAAACATAAATAACCACTACTTACATCAATTTAAAGACCTTATCTTCCGCCTTAAAAAATGATTAAAAAAAAGAAAGAAAAAAACGCATAAAAACTTTTTTTGTACATGATGCAATCACGATATAACAAGTGACACCCACATCATAACTTTTTTTTAAGCAATATTTTATTTTGAGAAAATTGGTTTTTTTATATTCAGAAACGTAACGGTTACTTATATTTTAGTATGTAAAACTCAGAGACCAAATGTAAAACTCATGGTAATTGCTGACAAAAAAGCAAAAGTGTCACTCCGCGACAGAGAATTGTGCATTAGGTATTTCGACGCATGCCACAAAAGTCACATTTACATAAAGTTCTATATTTGTATCTTCATATACACCTTATTTTGATGCCTGTATTTGATTCGATTGACACCTACTATTGCTTTTTTTACATTGATGCGAAGAGAAGCTGTAGACGTATACCCAGAAGTCTGAAAATATAAATGGAATATACTGCATTTTTATGTATCAATTCCAGTATAGAAAATGACATCCGTAAAAACAGATATTGACCGGTGGTAGATAAAAAGTCATTTGACATTTCTCGGTTAGCACTAAGGAGTTCGTCGTAAAAAGTGCGATGGAGTTTGCAGAAAATGTAAGGGTCATATTTTTGCAAAATATAATGGTACGATGTTTAATAAAGTAAAAATGGGTATTCGGGTTTAGGCAAAATGTCAAAGCTATATATCATCCAGTAGTTTTTAACAGCAGTGTAATTGACTCTAAAAGAGCGGTTAAAAAAGAACTTTTCATTATTTGTTTTAGTGATAATTTATTATCATTTTAAAGTATTTATAATCTGAGTCAAAGTTTAGAAATGAATTAATAAACTTCATTGATGCTTTTATGATATTTTCTCAATGAAGGTATCAGTAAAAAAAAGAAAATCGTATGTTTTAGGCAGGGTTAAGGACTAAAAAGTCCAACAGGATTTTTTTTTCATTGTTTAGCTTATTTATCGCATTTTCATTACTTTTAATTATCGATATTAAAAAAACCACTCACAATGGAGTAGTTTTCTTTGGTCAAAACTTTGGTTTACTTTCAGTTCATGTGATTAATAGAATAAGCAGCAAAGTAATAATGATAATAACTTGAACCCAGAAAATTTTTTTTATTTTACCAGCGTTTAGTTTTTATTATTTTTTTTTTAAATATCCGATTTCAAAAACAAGGTATGGCTTATGTAACATCACAGATGATGATGGCGAACTGAATATTTGCAAAATTTGCGATCTACATCTGTGACTATTCAAATAATCTTTATAATCGTACCTTTTCAGCAGAAGACTTACTTAATTTCTCCCAGCTCAATCGGATAATTTTTGAAAGTTATCCGAGATACAAATACCTTTTGCAATAAAGCAAATATTCCTTAATTTATCACATAACTACTCCGTTAATATTATCTTTTAATTACCGGTATTGCTCTTAGAGGTATTTTGGTAAATGATATTTAATTTATTTAGTGTTAAATTTAAGTAGTATATACCTTATTCATAGTTCTGAAAAGTTCATTAAGTCAAAGTATTTTGAGTGACGGGAACTAAACATTACTAATGAAGAATTAAAAACTCATCCGCAGTTAGCTTGTGGAAGAAATAATACTAAATTAAAAAATAAAAATGAATTCTTTACTTCATTCTGGGGACTTTAAATATTTTTTATAACACTGATTAAGAATGATTTTTCGTAGGCCTCATGATTTGTTATTGTATTTAGGAAAATAAATCTTTACGATTACCTCAAAAAGCAACGGCGAAAGCAGCGAAATACAAGGCGAACGTTAACTCTATAACTAAGAATATGTTTTAAAATAATTTTGAGGCCCTCACTTATTTTTTATTCCAGACTTTTATTACGAATGCATCGTTTAATTCTATAAAACATACTTTAAAAATACGCTGAAGTGTCATTAGAAAAAATGACAAAAATCGCTAACGAGATTTTTTTTGCCGGAAGAATACTTCAGTAAACAGCTCAAGTCACTGTTGTTAATGGTGGAAAAATAATCTTTTTTTAATCATTTTACTCTTTAACTCTTAGCTTTATTTCGTACAAACATTTTTTCTTTTACCAGAAAGCTATTACGATCGTGCTCTGTTGTAATATTTGGAGAATTTATATTAATAATTTAATAATACATAGTATATTATATTCCAGCGTTCATAATTAGTTACGTCTTTCACAAAAGTGTAAAACATGGTGCAAGTGTAAAATTTCTAAGTATTAAAGAAGTGTTTATTATTTTTAAAAACTTGCTGCACGAAAATACATCTCTGACTGTTGAATTAGCAATGTATCATTTTAAAATGAAGTCAATGAGTTACGTGTGTCTTTTTCTAATTCATCAGTTCCTAATACAATTTCAAACTATGAAAAAATGCATGTTTGATTAACTCATACAAATAACCGTTACGGTGTCGTCATTAGAACCGTTGACTAGAACTAAGTAAGTTCATTTTATAAAATGTACACTTAAACAAAATTCTAAAATTGCACTTTTTTTTCAAAAGGTGTGCATTTAAATTGCATAAGTTAATGTACAGTAAGTACTTAGCAGTAAGTAAGATAAGCTTAATGCAGAACTACATGTATGTTAGCACATTTCGTATTGTGTATAATACACAGGTTTAACGTAGAACAATATCCCTGTTTACAAAAATTACATTCCATAAACTATTACACTTATCACTATAATGATACATAAGAACAAAGATAAAATGTGAAAGTTGTTTAACGTATATAACGTTTTTCTAACGTACATAAATGCGCACGTTCTGCACTAGCGCAGGCAGAAATTTCTTCTGGAAAGGGTGGTCACAACAGTCCTTAAACGGGTATTAACTACTTTATTAGAATTGGAAACCATGTTTAATCCAAGATCTTTGGGTGGAGGGTTTGCCCCCAAACCCCCATTTCACTGCGCCACTTACATTCTGCAACGCTGGATTGGCCGTGCAGGTGGTGATGATTTATCCTTTACGAGTTGGCCAGCCTATTCCGAAATCTAACCCCATGTTTTTTTTTCATTAAGGTTCCTTTAAAGACAGTGTTTATACACCTCCAATGCCTACAACATTGCAATAAATGAAAGATCGCATATGTGTAGTATTACGAAAAATTGACATTGAAACATTTAAAAATGTATGTTATTGACATGTGTTGCGTTACGAATTGGCCACGCATCGAACATTTGTGAGTGAGGAAAAACTTTCACAGTTTATCTTTATTTTTATGTATCATTTATAGTGCTAAGTGTAATAGTTTACGAAAAATGTTTTTTTTTAAACCGATATATTTTTTTGTGCAAACCCTGTATAGCCGATTTGTGACTTACAAGAAATGTAAATCAAATATTTTATGTTATCAAATTTGAAGTTCAATTTTTGTATTAATATTTTGTTTTTTCAGTATCTATATTATGTAGTGTATAACATACCTAATGTAAGGATGTGCAATGTTGTTTCCTAACTTTTTTTTTGTTTGTTTTAGTCTGTGTGTGTGTGTGTGTTAACTATAGAAATTGCCTAATTTCAAACACCGGTATTTTTTAAACAAAGGTGAAACACAAACCAAAGCGCGCCGCATTTATAACACTTGAACGGTACATTAAACTAAAAATATCTTTTCGTTAACAAGGGTCTAAAAAAATTAGTTTATAGTTTTTTCTGACTTTCTAGAGAGTAACTACAAAGAGTAGAAAACCACACAATAACAGTTATATTTTCCATAAGTGCATTTCCAGTGATTATTTTTTGTGGTATTTCAATTTATAGGTTTGTCCCCGAAGAGAGTTATGGACCACTGAAATTATCAAAACCTTTTTACCCATATGACCTTGAGCTTCGGCATATTACCAAATCCAAACCCAGTGGCAGACAGCCCATGGAGGTCAATGCCCATCCAGTCCCGATTAAGGGTTCTGGGGGGCTAGGCAGATTTTCCGGCTAGGTGGTTAGTCGAACGCGGAACCACCAGGGTTTAGTTCCCAAGCACGTTTGGTGTTTATTTTATCGACCCTTTTGAAGGAATAAATGGCTGCGTCCACCATGCTCGACCCGGGAATAAAACCCGGGCTTGCGACGAGGGAGCGAGAACTACCACCACTGAGCCAATGGGCTTTGCTTTGGCATGTTACTTTTGTTTTTAATCTTTAAATTATAGCAAAATAGCTTAGCATAAAAGATTATTTATCACCAAAATGTAAAATGAACATTCATAAATGTAATTCAAATGCATATGTGCCAAATGTCTAAAATACTTATTTTTGACTACAAAAATTACTTTTGATGGCATCTATAAAATCAACGGTTAAGAGCAACTGGAAAAGAAAAAAAACTGGTTGTAAACATCTTTAATATGTTGCTTTTAAAGATATAAGGATCAATTGAAATAAAAATGATCATGCAACCCTTAATCACTTATCAGCGCTTAAAATAAACTGCGAAGATATATGGATAGACCCAAGGTTGAAAAACATATCCACTTTAACTGTAGTATGCTTAGAAATCTGAGATAAATCCCTTGAAGGCTTTTCAATTGCTCTACGTTGTCAGTAATCCCCATAATGTTGACATTATCAGCAAATATATTGATTTTGCCAGAAAGCTTTCCAACAGATCGTTAATAAAATATGAAAGAAAAACAACAATAAAGGTCTTAAAAACTAAGTTTTCAAAGCCCAACTTATAACATTATTCAATGAGGTTGATAACTTTTTAGAACAAATTTGTTTCTTCCTCGTTCTCCAGTTTCTTCTGCAAGTTTAAGTTTTTTCCTCCTAGAAGCCATTTTGATTGAAGGAACACTTATGTGTGGTACTTAAACGAATGCGTTTTACGAAATTGTACGCAACATCTACACCATTTTTGCATTCTAAAGTAATGGTAATTTTAACATACACTCGTAATAATGTCGATGCGTAGTCTACTTCTTCCTAAAAACTTACTGCAAATCCCATAACAGTGCGCTATTCTCTGGATGATAAATATAGTGGGGGACATATATTTAGAAAAAAAGTTAATAGCAAAAAGTTAACTTTCTATTCGTAAGCCTTTCTTTAGTTAGTGGAAATTCCGAAAAGTAATACTATTATAAATGAGCTAGTTAATTGTTTTGGCTTGAATTATGTCTTTATTAACTCCAATGCGTTAATTCTATAGCAGGTGTAATAAAACGCAACATTCCTGCTGCCATGTAGACTATTCTTTTTCTGATGTTTTTTTCTAAAAACTCTTTATGGCGTAAGTAAATGAAAAAAAATCTTGAATATTGGATTAAATGACTGTATTTTCTTAAAAAAATGTTTTTTTCTTCTTTTTTTTGCCTAATTCGGAAACAAAATTAAGTAAAAAATAAATAAATAAGTCACAATTATTAGATGTTAAAATATTTCTTCAGAGTTGAACATTTTCGCATACTCAGGTTTTTAAGAAAGAAAAAATTGTATATGAAGTAATTTTATCATCACAGTTTTTTTGCCTGAATACCGTATGTAATTTATACATCCAAAATATTTAGCGGGGAAAAAATTACTTTTTGAAAAAGTCATTTTTTAAATGAGCTTTATGTCATTTTGATTGAAAAATTGCCCACAAGAGAGGTATTTAGGAAGTTTCATGATTGAAAAAGAGAACATAACACGATTTTACATATCATTTTACAAAAACAACGAAAAAAATAACAGCTAGTTATACTTAATTACGTTATTTTTTGGCTTTAAAATTTGCTTTGATATTTATCAATCATAGAAAACTAATCCATACGTTGTTAAAACATGTTTTTTTTTTTTTCATTTATTTTTAACACGTTGTGATTAGTTGTTATTTTTTAAAGAAATACAAGAAAAAAAAAAGAACGTAAAAGGGCAAATTTATTTAATTTTTAATATTAATTTTTACTACCGTAAGTATTGCCATGAACTTGAACTTCCAGTGTACTTTTACGCAATACGTAAAGATACTTTAAGTACATAAAAACGCAAAGAATACATGCTATATGTAAAATGCTAAAAAAGTAAAACTTGCTGTAAAAAAATCTCACCGTGCATTTCTCTGACAAGAACACTAAAAAAGCTACCAAAAATAGCATTTTTTAACAAATGTATTTGCTGTTAAGTTCTTTTTTTTGAAGTTGTTTCTATTCTTTTTCATTGTGGTAAAACTAATGCTAAGAATTATTTACATTTTAGGAAAATGCACGTAATGTAAATTAGTTTAATGCAAATCCAAACATCATTATTTTTGCATGTCGGTTTCTTTCGAAAACTATCATTTAAATATCGTCTCAAAGTACAAAATGCAAATTTTTTGCTTTAAATTCACGACTTTTCGGAATATGTTATGAAGGTTTCATCCTAAATGAAATATACCTCTTTGCATAAATAACTTTGATGTCGAAAGCCGGTAAGGTTACCTTTAAGTATTTGGATGTTGCATATTAAGGTACGTTGTAAATGCAAAATACCTTTCTGAACTTGGATTTTTTTTCTCCGCGATTTTTTCCAACAAGTTCTTTAAAATACCCTTGAAATATATTTGGCATGTTAAACGATGTTTACAACATATGCTGACTAAAATATAATTCTCTTAATTTTTAACAAGAGCAATTTTAAAAAACGAACGAAAAATGTTCAAGATTTATTTTTAAAGATCAGTCTGTTTGGAGTCGATTTATGCTTAATTTAAAGAACAGTCATTAAAGTGGGGTGAAAATGGATATGTTTGATAAAAGATTTCTATTAACAAAAAAAAAAGTTCGGTGTTGGCATTTTAACTGTAGAAAACACATTAAAAATAATAATCCATTTATTTAAATCGTGCATTAGCTTCAAAGCTTAGAAAAAAAAGTAAGAGCAGTTAAAAGTTGATTTTTTTCCTTAAATTACAATGATTTAACTTTTTTTTCAATACTAATAAAATCCTTCCTTTTATTATTATTTGCATGTATCTTTAAAATATTTACATTTCGATACACTTTTTAGTTAGTCCATTAGCCGTAAGGGTTCGCGAAATAATCCAGACTTTGAGTTTTTCAGCTAATTTGCACTTAATTTTCTCTTTTATATACCAGTCAGACTTCGATGTAAGAAATAGAAATTATAAAATCTGTCTTTAAAACGTTGTAATTATTTAATTTTACATATATTGCGAAAAATGTAAAACTGCACTTCAAAAGGATAAATACTGCAAAATGTAAAAATAGTTCTAAAAAGTCTAATTCCAACTTCGCGAAAGCTTACGGCAGATGTGTGAAATAACAAGTGTAGAGTAAAATAAATAATTTTATGAATAAAAAAGAGAGTGTTGAAAAAAAAACATTTGAATGGTATTAAAACAAAAACGTTAAATATTTGTATTCAAATTGAAAATTCCAAATTTGCTTTTTTTCGCTTTTTTTTCAAACACTGAAGCTTATGCGCGACCTAAAGACATAAATAAAATTTCTTTTTAAATTTTATTTCCGACATTAAGGCTGCCAATACAAAATAATAATGGGCATACCATTAATAACTGGTTTTTGCTAATATAAGTTGCTTTTTGAAAATATCTAATTTCGGCACACCCCATTAGTCATCTGAAAATTCTGTATCTTAATGCCTTTTCTTATTATTTACCCATAAAACCAAAAAGAAAGAAACAACATGTTTAGATACACTCGAAATGTACACTGTACATTGTACAATGACATTATGCATATTTTAGATTCAAGTAGTGATCCAATTAAAGTTTCATAACTTTACAATAATGTAAATACAGCTTTCAAACGCCAACTCTTAGTTTGATACAATACAATTACCATATGAATTCTTTAATAACGCTTAAATTATGACATTGGTTTCGTAGATTTAGGAAAATAACATTTCTGTAAGAACCGAATTTTCTTATTTATTAGTTGAACCTAAAGAGTTTGTTTGTTTATTTTTTGAACGCGCTAACATCAGGGACTACGGGTTCGAATTGAAAAAATATTTTTGTGTTAAATAGTCCATTTATTGGGGAAGGATAAAGGCTGTATAATATTACGCTTTGATTAATAGGAGTGGAGCAGCAATAAGAAATGTAATTAAAACGGGAAATTTTATATTATATAAAATGCTTGGAACGCCGAATATACTCATATATTTTTGTGGTAGATCGTGCAACGCCGGAAAATGCCGCTAGTGTTAATATAAGCAGACGCGGAGAGGGGAGGGGACCTTATTTTTGAATTTAACATATGTTAAGATTCGGAAAAAAAGTAACTTACGAGCATATTTTTGTATTTTCCATTTTTTCAAGTTTTGGCCCGAGATACAGCCCACTAATAATAGGAGCATCATTTTTTTTTTAAACTTTCGATCGGTATTATTGAACACTATACTTCCTAAAAAGAAGAGCTTAAACCTTTAAGTTTAACAGGTTTTTGGTGGATTTGAAAGAAATAGATTTTTTCAAGATCTCTCTGTAAAGTTAGACATTAAGATTCAAATTGTATTCAGCAGCTTGTGGGTAGAAGACACTTTTTATTTAGTTAAGTAACCGCATTTTTATTTGCCACTTTAGCCAGGAGTTTTTTTTTTTTTTTTTTTTCGTGTGTGTAAATTCAAGAATGCATTGTGCTGAACGAATATTTTAACTTTACGCTGAGAGGAGGCGTAAACTTAAAACCCACGTACACACATTGTCTTTGGTTTTACTGAAATAAAGCCATTTTCTTTTAAAATTCATTTGTTTTTTATATCATGAAATGTTTCTGGAATGTATTCAGAAAATATTAGAGATAGTAAATCGAAAATTTCAGCGCATATAATTGCAGCAACGATTTTATATCACTTTTTAAATATAATTTGGCCTTACTAAGAATATTGTCCGGTCCCTTGCACACAGATTCTTGTAGAGCGTGTGCTCCACGGGTAGCGCTTCTTCCTCTTTCCGCTGGTCTTGAACAGGTTAAGGAACATAAAACGTTTCAAGGTGCATCAAATACACCGCCAGCTCAGTCAATTCCAGCCGAGGACTGCAGTTTCGTGCTTATTAGCATTCATCAGCCCGGCATAGGAAAGTGACTAAGCTGAAATGGAAAACCTCTTAAGGAAGCCAAGAGTGCCAAACAAACTGGTAGCTAATACAGAATTAGCACTGACCAGACGAGTGACCGAAGCAATGGTTCGGTTCAACTCGAAGTTTGAAGGCAAGGCAGGTATATTCAGTACTCGTTTGATTAGTGCTAATTATGTATTAGCTATTTGTTTGGCACTCTTAGCTTCCTTAAGAGGTTTTCCACCTCCAGCTCATTTACTTCCTATGCCGGGCTGATGAGTGCTAATAAGCACGAAACTGCAGTCCTCGGCTGGAATTGACTGAGCTGGTTGTGTATTCCATGTATTTCTGCCTTAGTCCTGGCTATAGGGCGGTAACTTACTGAGCAGACGTTTGAAGGTGTGTCGTACTGAATTTTTCTTTTCAAAGCCACACATTAAACTAAGTGGTTTCTACCTCACAGCAAAGTAGATGGCATGCGCTTTTTAAGGCACTTGTTCAGAGCTAATTGTTTATTTAGTAGCGGCTGCCGACGTCATCAAATCGAAGTACGGGCTAAAATCGAGCGTCCCAAACCAAGTTAGCCCATGCGTCGATTTCTTCTTTAAATGTAACAAGGCACTGAAGATTGTGAAATTGTTCAAATTGTCAATCTTTTACACATAAATGTATGCTTGTCTTGTGAACAATTCATTAAAAAAAAAAGAATAGAACGGGCAAATAACCCTTAAAAATGATGTAAGCGTGAAGAATATATTCGAATAATTTATGGAGAGAATAATTAAATAGGTGTTCTCTCTTTGGTATGTTTTCTTCAGAATTTGTGCTTTATTTACATTGGTTTTTCACTTTAATCAAAAACAGGTTCATTTAATATGTTGAGCGAAATACCACTCTGTATACGCTTCACACTTAAGTATTTATTTTTGACAGCATTTTCATTTTATGGTTGCAGTTTAAAATAAAATGCAATTATACTGTCTTAAATCGTTTTTAACTACTTTTTTTTAAAAGCTCTTTAATTCGAATTGTCTGCATTTTTTTTTTCATTATGATGGTGCAATGTTTTCTTCGAAATATATTTCTAAAGAAATGACGAATGGATTTGGAAGAACTTGAATAAAGCATCTCACATTATTAAACACCCAAAGCATTACTGAGATGCTAAGTGTGTCATTAGAAGAAATAATTAAAGAAAATCGTCTTTTATTACTTTGTACAAGGAAGTAAAGAGGAAACAAAAATGCATTATTTTAACAATGGAATTTGCAAAAAAAAAATCATGAAGTTATCTCAAATTTTAAACTAAGACTTCGAGATATAGTTATGTTAAATACACTAAAGCGACATCTCATTAACATTCATAACAGGTGGATGTGGGAGTCAAAGTGAAGTACTAAGGCAACGTGAAATACTGAAAGATTTTTAGCGAATATTTCTTAATTCAAATTTAAGACTCGAAAACCACGATTTTGAAGACGGAAAAGAAATGCTTGGGGATAAGGGATTCGCCCCCGAAAACTTTCTGAAATTGAAGAACGAAAAACAATGTTTTAGCCTCCGTTAAGTCTCTGAAATAAGTTTTGCACTTTTCTGGATCAGCGATTAGACACTAGTATATATTTTTCCACGCATCTGGGGCTCTGTGTCTCCCCCTCCTCAGTTCCCTGGCTACGCCACTGCCCCAAATCTATCAAAGTTGTTTACAAAATGTCTTTTTTCTGACTTCATCTCTTAAAGTTTTCCGAGGGACAGCCTCTGAACATCATCCTAGATCGTGTAAAAAAATACGTTTTTCGAACTTCAATCTCAGAAAATATTCGAGGATGAGTCTCTGAACCCCACTGTTTAACCCAAAAATAAAAAGATGTCATTCACTTCTTCTTTCCTTAATATGACTAACAGTGGTCTATGACTGCCTATGGAAATTTAATTTCACTAAATTGCACATGAATCGCCATTGAACCCCATTAATTTCCCTAACGGGTCCAAAGATTGTTTAAAATTGCATTTTTTAGCCTTCAGTTTCGAAAGAATTACCGAGCCTGCTCTCATCCTAACATAGTCAAAGGTTGTCTAAAATTTCATTTTCGAAATAACAATTTCTAAAATTTTCACGGGGAGAATCTCCCGAACCCCACTATTTCTAACCTTACATTATTATCATGGTCTGGCTCATATTACGAACTCTATTTATCTGCATACAATGCAATTCTCCTGATTTCTATACTTTCAACCTTATTAGTGCGCTATGGAAACGTTCAATCAGAATGAAGGTATTCAGAGATATCTAAACGGACGATTAGCGTGAGATATTTCTTTTTTAACAAATGCATACTTTACTTATGTAATATAATTAATTCCCCATATAGTATGAAAACTTTTTGTGCAGAAAATATTCTTATGGCTTAAATTTAAATTTTGGATGAATATTTTTTTTTTTTTTTTTTTTTTTTTCAAATTTCCTCATTATGTATCCTTCAAAATTCCTTATTAGATCCTCGCAAATTTTGTAAACAATCGAGGGTCATGACAGTTTTTCTTTATGCCAGTGGCGTTTTTCTAGCTAATCTGTAATCTGCCACTGCCTACTAGAGATCTGTCAGTACCAACCCTCTCACCTACAGTCTCCATAAATAGCCTAAAACTACGTTTTAAAAACTTTAATTTTGAAATTTTTTGAAGATTATATGTTTGAATAATACTATTTGAATTATGTAGTTACACATGTAGTCGATTCCGTTCAGGAGGAAGTTACCTGTGAAGATCAAAGCTTATAATTACACAATCAGTTTTTTTAAAAATGCACACAAACTAATATTTTCTTTGAAGTAAAAAAAAAAAAAAAAAAACACTATTCTAAAATAAAAAAAGATTTTGATATTAATATCTCAAATAACTGATACTTATTAATTTTCGTTGCAATAATTATTGTTTAATGTTAAGTTTTTATTTTAAATGTTTTTTTACAATAAGTCAAGTGCACGCGAGGCAAAATGAATGATACAAAGTGAAGTGATTCATTTTGTTAATTTATTTAATCATTTATAAAATTAATTTTCTAATTATTTCATTTACATTCATTACATGAATTTTTCACGTTTCATTTATTTTCTGATTTTTTTTTTTAGTTTATTCACTCATAATAATTAATATTTTCACATAGTAATTCGTTTATTTCTTTCTTTATTTATTTTGTCATTATAAATCTCTTCAATCATTTCCTCTTTTATTTACTCAATCATTTGTTCAAACATATTTTTAATGATTGAATAGAAAATATTTCATTAGAGAAAAAAACATATATATGTCTCTTCCCAAAGAAAAAAAAAAGGAAAAATTTCGATTCAAGTTACAAACATACTGCCAGTATATAAATCGTATTTAAATGAAGTTTTACCATACATAGCTTTTTTTTTCTTTTAAATATATTTTTCAAAAAAAAAAAAATCTAATGCATTCATTTTGAAAACAAATAAGTAACCTAAACCCTAAGCCATTTCCCTACTACATATGTTTGTCGAGACACAACTTACTAACATTTGATATCATATTGTCCTGATTTTGTTCCCCTAGCAGCTGAGCGAACAAACCTCTGGTAAAGTTTAAAAATCTAGATTTGCATTCGAGAGGAAACGAAAGAAATCATAAAACTATCGAACTTAGTATTCCATGCATTTTTGTAGTTTTGTAAACGACCTACAATTTTATTACATGCAGTTTCGCGCGTTTCCTGTTACTCATAACATTGTAAAGTCGTATTTAATACGACCTTCATGTAAAGCATACGTGAATGTAAGGATGTTACATTTGCTGCGAGTTTAAACTTTTACTTTGAGTTTGACCAGGATTTAAAATCAGTAACTTAAGAAGGATTTTATGATTTTTTTTTCTATTTAATATCAAATACAAAATCATATTGTTTTGATTTTTTTTAATCAAAACAATATAGTAAATTACTAAAACTGTTTTTAAAAGGATTGCTGAGAGAGCTGGACAATTGCCAGAAACATGAAAAAGGCTCTAAATTTTTGAATGATTCGTAACTGTTATTTGCGCCCTAAGTCTTCAAATAAAAAAACTGCTCATTATTTATTTGTTTGTTGCTTTTTAATTACACTAGAAATATTTGATATTTTGAAAATTAAGGCGTTTGAATTTATCAGTAATAAGGTGATGTTAAATTCTTTAACATCACTTTTGATGAACTCACATTCGAGACAACCTAGCACAATGCTCCAACGCACGACTTTTCTTTAAGCATCAAACTTATTTTCAGGGATAGATTTCAAAACCAATTACAACGATATTACAAAAAAAAAAAAAAAACAATAATAATGATAAAAGTAAATGAAATAAAAAATATTACGATGCGGGGAATGTGGGGCAGCATGAAATAACTAACAAAACTTTCTTTTTCAAAAAATAATACATACATAACTTCATTGAAAAAACATGTATTTTATAATAAAACCTACATCCAAGCATTTTTTTCTATTTTAGCAGTTTTTTTTTTTTTTTTTTTTGACAAAACTATAAATGAATGAAATATTTTCTATTTAATTACTAAAAATAGTTTTGATTAAATGAATGGGTAAAAAATTAAAATAATAAGTGACTGAATTACGAACTAATGAATAAATACACATTAGTAATACAAGAATAATTAAACGTTGATAAGAGGAAAATAAATAAATTTAAAAATAAGAAAATAATTGGGTCAACGAATATAAAAGTGAATTAATAAATAAAGAAATGTAAATTAGTTAATTAACTGTAACTTATTTAATTAAATGAATGACTAAGCAAAAGAAATAAACTTAGTCACCTTGCCCCAATCACTTTATCCCACGTACAATAGACAATTTGCATTAAGCATTTAGAATTAAAACATACCTAATATTAACCAAATATGTAGTGCACTGAATATCTATGCATCTCATTTTGTATTTCAAATATTAATAACAAAAACTAAATAAATTTACTATACCAAAATCTATTTTTTAACCACAAATAATATATATAATAATAATATATATAAATATAAATAGTAATATAAATATATTTATATATATAAATGTATATATATATAAATAAAAATATATATAATAGTAATAAATACTAATACAAATAATATATATAAATAGTATCAAATTTTTGAAATTAAGATTTTTTTTATTAAACTTGATCTTTAGAGCTATATGGCTTTTGATAGGAATCAATTTTATATTTAATAATATAGGTAAAATACTGCTAGATGTAAAACCATTTTGCCATTTTTTTCCTAGACTGTTTCATTTTACTCCACAATCCCGTAATTGACAGTAATTTGTGAACTGTTCTGCAATTTGCTGAAACATGCTCCAAAAATATTTTAGCTTATTCCCAATATATGAGTGAACCAGTGCTTTAAGGGTCTTTTAACTTTTCGACCCATCCACTACTTTCTACGATGGTCCGTACGTGTTAAACATATGCAATGGTACCTTCCCATTAAGCAGGGCTCCACTAAGGGGTATTTCAGTAAGCTTATTTTGAGAAACTTTGAGCCACTCTAAAATAACCATTTTAATAGCAGAGTAGCTAAGAGTTTGATTTTCGTGCATGAAAAAAAATAATAAGAAGAAGAATTGTTCTTTAAAATG
Source organism: Uloborus diversus (assembly GCF_026930045.1). Classification (NCBI taxonomy): domain Eukaryota; kingdom Metazoa; phylum Arthropoda; class Arachnida; order Araneae; family Uloboridae; genus Uloborus; species Uloborus diversus. The sequence goes on from NW_026557765.1 coordinate 7,218,741, forward strand.
TTTGACACCAAGATTATCTCTTTCTTGTCAGATATTACGTAAACTAATGAATCTTAAGCAGCTTCCACTAAGTAGTATCTTCACTAAGATAGTTTCAGTACATCTTGAGTCAGTCCAAACGAGCAATTTCTAATACCAATATAGCTGCAGAGTTTTATTTATGTGCAAGCAAAAAATTAAGAATTTCTCTTTACTAAGTCAGTCTCCAAATTACCTCTTTCTCGTTAGATGCAATAAAAGAATATCTTCAGAAGGATAGAGTTTCAAAACCATTTAATATTTATTTCATATTTTTTACACCTTTCACTCTTTTATTTGGTTCCGTTTACTATAAAAAGAAAAATACAAATTTTAACAGTTATTAAAATGTTAAGAGGAGGTTAAACGGTCTCCAGGATTAAAAAATAGCTGAGAAAATAATATTAGTTCTCACAAAATTATTAAAAATTAACGAACTGTTTTCAAGCATTTTATTTACCAAATTGCTGTTCTTGGCATTTTATATTAAATTCAAACTGCATCATTTTTTATAAAAATTAAGAATCTTCTTCTTGATTATGAGAGCATTTGTCAATTATTTTCAAGAACTTGTAAGTGCAGTAGCATTCAAGTTTCGTCAAGTATTATTTTACCACTATACCCTCGAAACAGGAACAATTGCATTGGTTAAGATCATTTCAACTCTAAAGATTATCTAAGCTCTAAGGAACAGCTCTAAGGAATATGATAATCTTCTTAGGATGTTTCGAATTATCTCTTAACAACAACAAGTCTGGACTACATGAAAGATATCTAGCCGGATTTTCAACTATTTAAATGAAATCACTGACTTAGCTGCAACTAAATTTTCCAATTGCGTAATTAATTTAAAATCAACACTTACTTTCCTAGCTAAATTTCGAGCTTTTTTTTTAGCAGAAACTTCATTTTGATTACCTTTCTCATCTGTCTTTTGGTTGACATACTGGCAGAGCTATTAGATTAAGCTAACGAAACAAATCCTGACAAATACCATACATGATAAGAAAATTAAGTGTATTTGACTTTGAAAAGGCTGAAAGTATTGATGACTATTCTCAAGTATAAAGCTTGTGATGAAACCTGTTTCGTGTGTATGAAAACTATGAAAATGATTTACATATGAGTAACCCATGTCCTTCTTTTGAAGTTAGTACAAATTGAGGTTTTAACGTCTAAAGATTGAGACACTGTATGACTTTAGACCTCCACCGGACACGGGGAATTTTTCCTGGAGACTTAAATTTGACACTTGCTGTAAGAGCACCAAGAATGTATTAGTTTGAAAATTCACTATATTTCCTTTTTAGCGTGAGTTCTCTTAGTTCTAGGTATTTGCTTGAATATATGACTCAACCTATCTTTTTATCCTTTACTAGCTTTGCAACAACATCGAATGAAATTCCTAGCACACACTTGTACCACCCTCCCCGAAAAAGTCCCCCCAATATCCCATCCCCCTTTGAAAATGTTTAAAAAAGAGAATTTCTTCCCCACACGTACTTCTGTAATTGAACTAGTTATGAACTCTATAATACAATGTCTGCAAGAACATGAAAAAATAATAAAATTTTGAACTTTTGAACTTGAAACAGACAGATTGGAATTTGGGTTAAGTGAAAATACTGTCAATATCAATAGTTAATCCGATTTCAACCATTTATGAACTTAAAAAAAGCGAAAAAAATTAAATTAAGATAAAATAACTCCTTCCACACGCGGTAAATTATTGTCTAGTGCCTAACTAGTGAGTGCAATACCGGTATATCAAATACCGGTTCGGGAGCAATTTTGCAATTTCATAATACCAGTATTTGCGGAGGTAAAATACCGGTGTTTTCGGTATGAGCTGAAAATAATAAATAGTTTCAATTGAAAAAGATTATATTTTAAATGTACATTTTTTTTTACAAGATACAGAATTAAAATCAATCTAATGGTGTAAAAATTTGGCCTCAAAAGCAAGAACTAACAGAATATCTTAAAACACAAGTGGCGAAAAGATTGCAAAATGACTCTTTCATTACTGGATAGTGAGATGAATCGCATTTTTGTGCACCAGATTTTATTTTTTCTATTTCCCTGATCACTCACTTTCCCTTTTGTGAAAGTTGATTCCGAAAGTAATAACAAATGTATTTGTTCTATGAATAATTTATCCCAAATTATACAGGGTGATTATAATTAAAGTTACACTTTCAAAACGCTGTAAAAATAAAACTACTGGTCAGAATGACCTCAAACTTCAACGGAATATTATCGAAGAAGGGGGGAACTTGATGGCAGAAGAAAAATAAATAGTTGAAATTTTTAACAATAGATGGCGCTGTAAGCATCATATTTTAATAGTGGTCGATTACAAATGACAAATAAATCATAAAATATTACCTAAGGTGTAAACTATACGTTAAAACACCGTACTATTCAGCGTGCACGAGGGTACAGGTGTAATACTGTTAGTTAAGTAAGCCCATCCAACGCGGAATACCGAATTCCGGTATTGACTTTTTGGTCTGGTATTGCAATCCCTATACCTAACGTTATATCTTGCTTCCATATTTTAAGATACTGGAAGAAATTAATTTGTTTTAATAATTATAACATCGTTGTATAAGTCATATGTATTGTCTTTATCAAAATAAGCCATACAATCGATTTTATAGTTCGTAGGAAAAACGTCTTTGGAAAAACTTACTTATATCTTACTTTTACCCACGATCTGATGTAATTTTAATTCCTTTATTTTCAAAGAATCACCATTTTATGTCTTTTTGCGTCACTACAATTGGAGTCTTTTTCTGGATGATCACATTTAAGGAATTTCCGACACCATTAAAGGCTTTTTTTTTTCTCTTTCTGATATCATTAAACTACACTTTGGACTCCTTGCAAAACAAACCATGTCCCATATTTTGAGACAATTGAAAAACGTGAAAAAGTATTTGGAATTTTATTGTCCCGAGAGTGCCATAAAATTAATGTTTATCATTTGACTTATATATATATATATATATATATATATATATATATATATATATATATATATATATATATATATATATATATATATATATATATATATATATAAAAGTCACATGATAATAGTGAATAACCGATATATAAAATATGTGTGTGTGTGCTGCAAAAAGTAGTTTTGAATATATGTTACGGCCAAAGCCCGAAATTGGCCAGTTCGCGAATTGGCCAGCCAATTCGCGAACTGGCCAGTATTGCTGATAACTTACCGGCCAAAGCCCGAAATTTTCTTGATTTTGGGCTTTGGCCGGCCAATTCGCGAAGTGGCTAGGGACGATCGGCCAAAGCAGGAAGAAAGAACTGAAGAGCAGATTGTTTTCATAAACTTTTTAAAATGAAGTATTTTCAAATGAGTACTTCGGTGCACACTTTTTTCTTAAGTACACTTGGTCCAGAAACAAGCTCAAATATAAGTGATACCTCCGTGTGAAAAATTAGCTTGTAATGCATAAAAATATGATCTCGTCTTATTCTATTCTCATTATTTAAGCCATAATAGATATTATTCAGTGAACGTATGATATGTGATATACAACGTGATTATTATAATTATGTGATACACAACGTGATTATAATAAAGGGCGTTAATGTAATCTTCAGTCTATTATACCGTGAGGATTAGATTAACATTTCTATTATCAAAACATGAAGTACTCAAAAATGAGTAGATTTTACTGATTTTTAAGTATTCTGCTTTAACAGCTCATTTTACTAGTTTCAAAGGAGGAAAACAATTACGTAGTGTAAAGCCCATCACTTATTACTACAAGTCGTGAACTTCCACATTATAAAAAACAATTGTGTAACCAACCTTACTCCTTAAATTTGGTGGAAGCAGAGCTGCATCTACTGCTCTGGAGTAACTTAACAAATATAACTGGTGCAAAGTTCCACATCGCTTGTGGAAGGTTACACCATGGTAATATAACTATAGCATAGCGTCTCACTCATTTCTACGTAAGGTTAGACCATAATGTTCTATATGTTACAGATAAATTATTTGAAAGGTTACACAATAGCAAAATTTAAGCTTTCATTTGACTTTCTTGAACTGGTTCTCATTTTCAATTGTAAGTGGACTTATACTTCAAGTTAACTATTTGATGGTTTAAATTAACCAGGTAGGTACATTAAATGATCAATTAATATTTTTTTCTCAACGTTTTAAATTGAAAGTACAAAGTAAATTAGTATGTGAAAATACTTGAAATTTCGTTATAACAGTATTTTTAAAAAATCATGCTAGAAACCCCTTGTTTTTTGTCTTCTTTACAACTTTTGCTTTCAATCATTCGTTCATTCAATATTTATCAAGTTCATTTTTTTCCACAATCAATATACACCAATTACAAACAAGACGTTTTTAATGCACTATTAAAGGAATACCCAGGACACCGGGTGGGGTCTGAACTCACAACGGGAGTCTTACAGACATGTCGCAAAGCAAGAGAACTGCTCGGCCACAAAGATCCGTTTTCATTTCGCTCATAAGATTTTACCAGCTCTGTGCTTATTGATCTTTACGCATACACTTTGAATTCTACTGACTGCAGGTGGGACTTACACGAAACATAGTGCAAGGTTGCTGCAACAATTTGGGTTTTTTAAACAGAGATACTACACACTCCAGAATTCGTGAACGTTACACCCATTTATGATGGTAATCTTACACATTTTTTTTCCAGTGCATGACATTTCGAATTGCATAAACATTTATCCCTCCTCAAGGACGGATACAAGGGAGGGGTGATAGCCCCTTCTTTGAGCGAGATACAGGACCTTCTTCAGGTATATATTTTCAATATTTAAGTTCCAAAACCAGCAAAATTACATAATCTTCGTTGGTGTTGGGAGTTTTTAAGCTTTAAAATAAACGTTAGTCACTCCACATCTCCCACCTAAACCCAGAAGGTCTTGCAACCATTCGGGGGAGAAGTAGAGGAGTCTCTGTCTCTCTCACTTGCAGCGCTGTCATACCGGAAGTGACACATGTGCCGTCTACCAGTCAATCTACGATCTGCCATTATCATTTCGGGCTTTGGCCAAGGATTCCCGGCCAGTTCGCGAAATGGCCAGCCAAAGTAGAAAATACAATAGTAATTGCAAGTATTTCAGGCTTTGGCCAAACCTATTGGCCAATACGCGAAATGGCTGGCCAATTCGCGAACTGGCCGAACTTCGGGCTTTGGCCGTAACATATACATACATTTAAATATTACGTAGTTATAGCAGAACCAAGGTATGTGGTTTTAAAAAAGTAATAATAATAATAATACCTATAGTTGGTGTGTTTATAGACCAATTTTAGTATAATTCATCGCGTATTTTGATTTAAATGATTTCCCTCTATTAATATGACTCTTATGCTTTTAAAATAAAATAAAATTTTATGTCATGGTTTTTTTTCCATTTAATTATCTCGTAGTTGCAAAAGCTTACATATAGATGAAGCAATATTCATGCCATTTTTAAATGAAAAACATTTAAATCTTTTTCTCGTGCATGTTTAGTGAGTATTTGAAAATTATTCAACGGATTATGAGATAGTAACTAACAATCGCCACAAAAAACTGAGTACACAGTTTCGGCTTTTTTTTTTAAACTTCTAATAATAATAACTTCCACGAAAAATGTAAACATAAAGTAATTATAAAATAAAAATTTATGTGAGAAAATTAAACATATCGAAATAAACCAATTAATGTGTAAGCAAAACTGGAAAAAACTTTTTTCATGATTTTTTACATTTACTTCTGTATAAAACTAAACATTAACCCCCCCCCCCCCCCAAAATGACATACAATATACCAGACAACCCGCTTATCACATCCTGCGACTGTAGTTCCGCACTTATTAGAACTCCTCAGTCAGGAATAGTGAATAACCGAGTTGGGGGCAGATGTCATCTCATTGAAGCTGAGATTGCCAACAAACTGATAGATAGCCTACATTGAACTCAGCTTCGATGAGATGACACCTGCCTCCAGCTCAGTTATTCAGTATTCCTGACTAAGAAGTTCTAAAAAGGACAAAACTGCAGTCTCAGGATGTGATAACCAATCCGTCTGGTATATTATGTGTAGTTCTGGGGGGGGGGGGGGCTCAGTTCAGTATCTAACAACTAAGACTTAATGAAAGTCAAACAAAAGGAAATTAAGTTGTAATCGGATTAGAGTGACTAAATCATGAATGTTTAATTCACAATTTGTCAGGATTCTAAGCAGAATTACTATTATAATTTATGTATTATAATTTATTATACTATTATGATTTATTATGTACCCCATGTTATCCAGTAGAAGCGTCGTTGTATGCATTAAAAGTTTAAGTTATTTGGATACTAAAATAATTTCTGAAAATTCTGACGTCATGTTTCATAATTCAAATGTGTTTTGTTTTAGGGGACACATTAAAAGTAATTTAAATTATAACGACACAGCAAACGTGTAATCAGGTAAGGGCTACTAAATCATAAGCGTCCAATTTGCAATTTGACTCTAAGCACAATGGAGTCGTTTCCAAAATTTTAATAGTATTTTTTATGAAAGAACATGTTTAAAAACATTAGATCTAACTATGTTTTTAGTAATTTGTTTTTAAGTTTAATATTAAAAAAAAAATACTTAAATCGGTGCGCTTTTATAGTTTACTTCTCTTGCTGATGACATCACAAATGATGAACAACGGTATGGTTAATAGCAAGCATAGAGCGCAATTTTATTTCGCTTATTGATTATCATTACGCGGTGCAAAGATGCGCCAAAGAGCATCACTTGTGACCACGCTTGTTTGAAAAATCAGACATTTTAAAAAAATAATTAAAAAAATAACTGTTAGAAAAATGAAAGAATTTTCTTGGTCCATGTTTTTTTTTTCTTTTTTCTATTAATTTCAGTGACGAAAAGTAATACATTTGACTGAAGGAAACAACCCCACTACGAATGTACTATACCTTTAATAACTTTGAGTTGAAATTTATTTGGATAAAAAAAATATTGAGTCAAAATTATGTTTCATGATTCCAATATTTCGTTCTAGGAGAAACATAAAGAATAATTTAAATTAACACAACACCTTTTTTTTTTTTTTTTGTCTTTGCACTGCACCAAGTGCAAGACAAATCATCTATGCTTCGAAATATACATAAAAAATGCAATTCTTTTGTGTTGATGATTTTGAATTTAACTTCATTTGAATATTATCTGAATACATTTCGTTTACGCTGCGAACTGGCAATTAAAATATTCCTCCTCAGTTATTTTCCATGATGTCATAGTTGTTCTAAAATATGAATTCCTTCATTGCGTTTTTGTATCATTATTTTTTCAAAAGTACCACGAAGAAAATTATTTTAAAAGGAAAATATGGTTTTCTTTCGCCATTAAGAGCACTTTTTCCGTTTATTGTTTTTTTTTCTACCGTTTCTTTATTTTTTTCCAAGCTCAAAACCTCAAAGCTTACAGTTGGAACAGTGCGGTTATTAAATGGGTTCTTATGCTCATTATGCAATACTTACCTAATTTAAAGTGCTTAAAGTACATATTATATTGGAGTGATTCCACGGTCATTCGTGGGACATTTTTTCTAACATTTTTGTGTGTGTACGAATAATTAGGACTCGAAGTTAAAAGGTTCTTCACTAAGTGACTTATGTGATTTGTTAAGCAAAAAATAAATAAATAAATAAATAAAATAAATTCTTAATGTCGTTTTTAGCTGTTTTTTTTTTAATGAAGTGTTGTTGTGTAGTACAAGCTCTTGGATATCAAATTTCGACTTCTCAATTCCATCAGAAATTCCTCGAAATCTTTTAAATCATGCAGTTAAAAGTGAAGTTTGGTTCTTTGCTGTTACATTTTTGTGTTTTAGCTTAAAAAGAGAGCAAATACTAAGCATTTAGTTTTCTAAAGAAGAAAAAAAGTGTCACGTGTGGCACCCAAAGTTATTTTCGGAAAAAAATAATCGACTTTTAATTCTTTTAGTTGTGTTCCGTGGGCACAGCGTACCTTCCTAATTAACAACCCATTGTCCACTATTCAGTTATTCACTTGGAATAAAGTCTGCTATTTTTTTGGAATTAATTTAGAATTAATTGTGTAATTTTTTGGAATTAATTGTGTTTTTTTTTGGAATTAACTTAGAGTTATTTATGTAATTTTTTGAATTAATTTAGAATTAATTATGTTCAGCACATAAATTTATTCCAAACGGCAGTGAGTTCTGCACAATTTTTTTCCTTTTGCACTGAATTGTATGGAAACTTGATACTCTTGTAATGAGTTTGAGGTTTTCTCGGGGATTTTTAATGTGCAATATTTCTTCATTCTCCTTTTCCCAGTTTTGAATGTTTTTGCACTTGGTAAGCGTTTTGAACTGTATGCTTTTTATTTTTAATCGTTACCTTTTAACTAAAAATTATGTTTGGCTAACCCTGCAGGTCTTCAAATATTCTCTTTCTTTGTGAAGTAGCGAAATATTTAAAGCTAAAAATAATACTTTCAGTATTTTTGTAAGTAAGTGTCAGAAAAAAAAAATCCCCCTTCCCCTTCCGTCCTGTCTGATATATATTTTTTTTAAATATCTTTAACGTGAAATACTCATTTACACTTGTTGAAATTGCCAACCTTCTATTTCCTCGAAATAAAAGAGATGTGTCTGAAAAACCTCACAAATTGGTCCAAAGTCGGGTAATCTTACGGTAATAAGTAAAAAATATATTTTCCTGAAAGATATTTTAATTTTCATACCTATAAAATTACCTCTACTAGAAGCAAAAGATTCCAAATAAAAACAATAGCAGCGCTCATGCATCTTCATTCAGATATAGGGGAATGTGGGGCAATGTGAAATAGCGGAGCAAAATGAATAGGTGAAATTTTTACTCTGCATTTAGCTCCACCTATGTGATAGTATTTTAACGATGTACTTGCACATGTAGTTTATTCCAGTCAGGAAAAAAAATTTTGCCGAAGATTAAAACTTACAATAATACAGGCAATTTTCAAAAATTGATACTTTTATTGTAATATTTGTTTTTTTTTTTTTTTTTTTTTTTTTTTTTTTTGATATTATTATTATTTTTTTGATATTATAAAATAATAAAGTTTTTGATATCAACATTTTAAATTTGAATTGAGACTTTCTACTATGCGCTGCAATATGTATTGAGTTAATATTAAGCTTAATTGTGTTTTAAATATTTTACTCAATAAGTCGAGTTCATGAGGTGGATGGGACAAAGTGCTTAACTTAGGGCAAAGCTTATTTCGTTTACTCACTCAATCATTTACTATTGAGTTACATTACGTTTTCTCTTATTAATTAATTTATGTACATTCTTTCAGTTCGTAATTCACTCATTTATTTCTCCATTCACTTACTTTCTAATTCATGCACTCTTTTACTCATTCATTTGTTTTTCTTCAGATAATAATAATAAATTATTTTAATTACTCGTTTATTATTTCATTTACTTTTCATTTATTTATTTAAAATCTATTTCCAGGTTTTTCTGTTCAAAAATACTTTTTCTAATCAGATAGAAAATATTTCATTAGAAAAATACTGAATTTCAACTGTGCCCCAGAAAAAAAGTGAGCATTTTCCACTTTTTGAAGGCACAAATATTTTGCCAAAACTAAAAAAGTAATGTTTCAGTGTGAGTTTTATTGTAAAATATAATGTTCTTTCTTTTAGTACTGTAAGTTTAAAAAAAAATTCCATTTTTTTCATTTTAGAAAAACTCAGTCATCTTAGCAATTTTACTTTGCCCCACATACCCCTACTTTTGTTTGAATTGTCTTAAATGCGGGGTCATGCGTGGGACATTGTTTACTTTAGTATTAATTTTAAAACATTTATTCTGTCACGCAAGAGACATAAACATACGACAACTTACATTCTTATAAAACAACTTATTTTGCCGTACAATATTCAAAATAATGTACGAAAGGATTATGATTCCTATCATTTTTACATTAACAGAAAAAATAGTCAATATAAAAACAAAGTAAGCTTCCTATAAAATTAACTCCCTTTAACTGCACAAATTTCAGCTGATGATAGCAATCTTTGAGGACCTGTTGTCTCTCTTTCAAAAAAAAAAAGAAAAAAAAAACTGGAAAAGACAACTATTTAAAATTTATTAACCAAATTCTATAGCTTTTGAAACAGGAAATTTTCAATAATGTGAATTATCCAGTTCACTAAGCATAGTTCAATGGCTTTGAGATAATTCTAAAAAACATATATGTTTGTTTACTTAGTTTATTAATTGCAAAGTTTATAGTATTCAGTTTAATTACTCCAAAATAAAAGATTAATTAAAAAGCAATCAAAACCTACTTACAAAAGGCTCTTATGTATTTTTTCAATGTTAACGAAATTTTTCCACCATATTTTTACGTTTTATTCATATCAGTTGTATTTAATTGAACTTAATCTTTATTTAAGTTTCTGAAAAGTAAATTTTTGTTCTCGAAAAGGTGAACTTTTTACGGTGCCATCTTTACGGAATTTCGACAAATTTTTAATAAAGTTTTGAGTTTGCTTGTAACGACTGCAACATTTAAACAACTTAAATTTAATAATATATTTTAGTAAAAAAAAAAAAAAAACTTCCCTTTAAACGAGAAGAAAAGAAAAGCTTTTTTAAAAATAAATATCATACTCAAAAAGAATTCTCAAATTTAATTATAAAACAGATTAAATTGACTTTTTAGCTCAACATTTATATCTAATGAAAAATGTACTATTTTCAGTAAAATATTTCATTAAGCAAGATGATTTGCACTGAAAAACAGAACTAAAGACAAATTTTTAAAATCGTCTTTATTGCTTTATTAAACAAAGGGAGGAAATTAGGAGAAAGTTAAATTTGATTATATCTAATGGAAATTGTTTTATTTCGTTAAGGTAAAAGTGTTAAAATTAGCGTTTCTTCGAATGTACTTTGATTCAAGAAAAATGCTGGTGAAAAACAGATAAAATTCTTAGAAAAAGAGTGTACTTCAAATCCATCGAGATTTTATTAAAAGCATCCAAATGTTTCGTCGAAAACATTGATTTATTCTAAAAACTGTCTTCGATTTTCTTTCAATTATATAGCAAAATAAATTCGTTTCGAATTTAAAAGTAGAATGCCGTTGTCTTATTTTCTCTTGCTCTTATTTTTGACTCACAAGATGTGACTTAATTAACTACAATCTGCAAAATGATTTATATAGCCACGATTTCATATTTCTAAAGGAACTGGGTTAAAAAATGCAAAATATGGGAAATACGTAACAGCAAAACTGATGATGGGACCTGATGTAAAAAATGTTAACTGTAAAAAAAACGTAGATTCGTAGGCGTAAAATCAGAGTTTTACTAAAAGCCATTTTTATAAATGTTTTGGATTTGCTTTTGTTGAATTAATCTATCAAAAGTATTTATTTATTGTTCCTCGTATGCTTTATTTGTATAAATGTTATACCATTTCACATTGGTTTACATCAATTAAAACGTTGTGCAACTGAAAGGACTTATCAGATTCGACTCAGAACCAGATAACTCTAATTGAAAATGCCTGCCCGACCGGAAAACCTCCATGTTGATTCCAATTGTAATAAAAATTGAATTCCATTGCAACTGTAAAATTAGAATCAGAAATTCTAAGCGTAGTGTAATGATTTAGAGCTATAAGTTACCTAATAGCATCCCCTCCTAATTGTACAACAATTATGTAATAAAGCAATATGACAACTAAGTTTAAAAATTTTAACAGCTAACTTTCATTGACCTGAAGCAGTAATTGTGATTGTAATGATTATTGAAACACAAAAAAAGTTAATACTGGTATATAGTAAGTATTAAAAAGTATTTTAATGGTTGATGAGCGCGTTGATGCAGTTCTTTTTTGCGTAATAAAAAGAAGAAATAATGTCAGAAAAATAAATTTTAGACATAAATCGGACTTATTTGTAGGTGAAGGAGTCGGAGCTGGAGTCGTTCATTTTTCCTCCAACTCCGGAGCCCTGCTTCTGAGTCTTTCGCATATTTTTTCACTGTAAATATGAAACTGATTATTACTGCTTTTGAAAACAACCCTAAGAAACTAAAATTAATAGCATTAAAGCATCATTCATCAATAAAAAATAAGTAAAGAAAAAAATGCGACTTATAATCAATAAACAATAATTAAAGATAAAAATGCAACTTTATTTTAAAAGATATATATATTAGGTAAATCTTTTACGATAGACTCAACAATTGTAACGATCAAAGAACTTAAAAAGTATCGCCAAGTTTTTTTATGAGCTTTGCAATTTTAAAGCTGGTTTGTAATACTGACTTCAAAAACCCAATCAATAAGTAAAAAAATATAGTCAAATTCATAAGATTAACAGTAGAAAGACTGTAATTTTCTGTATACCTAGAAATACTGAAGAAACTGCGTGATTTCTTACCCATTTTTGGGGTGAATTATATTAAAAATTATTCTTGAGAGGGTCCACATGCCCCATGCACCTTCTTTTATGGGTAAACAAAAACTTAGTACATAATTATTTTCAGTTGTATGTCTTTACTCGCCAAAAGGTAGAAATAGTTTGTCTTTCCGATAGCAAAGATGACCGTTTGGCTGGTAAGCAAACTGTACTCTTTATAGCATTTGGGTATCCAACCGACTTCATGAAGAGGAAGTTCCAGGTTAAACTAGTGTGAATAGATTTTTTTAATACTACAACAATTAGGAGAAAGGTAAATTTTTTTTAAATCGTAAAATAGCGTGGGGTCAACTGTGACCCCTCCCGTCTTTCTAGTTATATAGATCGATATTTACAGTACTTTAAGGCGAATGATTCAATGATTAAAAAAGCATTCAAATAGTGTCACAAAATGAGAAGCCAGAAAGTACAATTTGCTTCGTTAGATATTGTTCGAAATATTGAACAGCAAACTACGCGAAGGGTCACACAATTCCCTTTCGTCTGTCTTGTGTTAAAAAGCTGCTTCCTCAATATTTAACGTTAATGAAGTTTGCGACATGTCTTGGCAAGACTGCTGTTGATCAATGTTGTGGAGTCAGAGTTGGACTGGTTATTAGATGAAATAATTGGAGTCGGGAGTTGAGGGTTTAAAATTTCAATAGTCGGAATTGGTCTGAATTTTGGGTGAAGGAATCGGTGTTAGAGTCAAAGGCTCTGACATTTCCGGTGTCGGAGCCGGAGTCGTTCATTGTTCCTCCAACTCCGTGGCTCTGCTGTTGAGTCTTTTAAGTTCGCATAAACCATAACTGTGTTGTAAAAAATGTACGAAAGGTACCTGAAAAATATCATGCTTCTCGCCTTCAAGCATGAAATTGCGCTTCAAGAACCAACTACGTGATTTTCCGAAAGAGGTACAGTAACCTCCCGATTATTCGAGGTATTGGGTGGCAGAAGTGCCGAGGAAAATAAAAATCGTGAATCAACTGCAAAAAGCCTAAAATGAGGGACAAATATGGTAAATAGTTTTTTCTCAAAAACTTAGCTGTATATATTGCTGCATAATACTTAACATGTTTACAAACAGTGAAAACATGTACAGTACAGTAAAAAAGTTTTGTATTTTCGCACAACAGAAAAACATAAATAAAGAACAAGTGTACGTACGATGAAGAAAGCATAATAAATACGGAAAACAAAAACAACAGAGCTTATTTACAATTTTTCGACAAAAAACAGCCATCGATTTCTTTTAAATGCGGAAATACACGATTCTGATTATTAATTGACTTGAGGATAATCAGAGCCGTTAGTAATCCGATCGCGTATAGTCGGGAGTCTACTGTACTTGTAATAGCATTTCGGTAAACTGTTTTTTTTTTAAATAAAATCGTTGGCGAAATAAATGCTTTGGGCGACTGATTTTAATAAATGGACTAGGAAACAGTCAATAGGAATGCAGAGAGCCGTTTCAAATCAGAAGGGTTACACAACGCATCGTTACTCAGATATTTAACCCAATAGTAGTGCAAATAAAAAAAAAACAAAGTCGTTATGCGTACGATTTTTTGTAGTTAACTTACTAAAGGATTATGAAATTTAGCTGAATATTGCCTTAGTGCTCTGTTCTACGCATTCAAAAATGATGACATAAATAAGTAAGGATAACAATAAACGATTTTACCAGTGAATGTGGGATATTTAGTGCCTAAGTGATAGTGCGATAATTTGCAAATCAAATCAGTATAAGAAGCTACGTTTTGATGGGACAGTATTTTTTCTTGTTCCCAAAACATATCACATTTTTGCTTCTTAGTAGCTGCTGCTAAGTAGCTTAGCTTAGTGCAAGCTGCAAGTGTCCAGATTAACTGTTTCCCAGAGTCATCTCATAGAAAAACGAGGAATCGAAATGTTGACACATTTTATTAGTAAATTTTAAAGTGCAAGAACACCGTACTTGTATTTGCATATCTTCTTTATATATTCCTGCGCAGTGTGTTATTTAGGAATTCTTTATTTTCTTCAGATAAAATTTACTGCAGTAGCCTTTTGTGATGCAAAAGCAAGGAACAGGCGACATCAAAATTATATTTGTTTCAAACATTACACATAATATCATTGAGAATGAATTGGGACAACATTCATGTTTGGAGTAAGGACAGAATAAGAATGAACTAGCACTGAGTCGTATGTCCATCACTGCTTCTACACACTGCGGCATTCGATCAAAGATGCTTTGAATTTGCTTTTGAGGAATAGAAGCCCATTCTGCCTCCACACGTAGGCAAACTTCATTAATGACCAGATATGATCGATCGCCGACATGAATAATTCGTAACTTGTCGCTCATTATCTCGTTAAAACGCGGCCCGCAGCAAAGCCCTGAATTTAAAGAACGATTATGGGCTGAAAAAACAACTGTAACATAGTTCCTGGCTTTTAGGTGCACTGGCCCGTACATGGTAAGAGAGGGCGAGAATGGACTACAATGTTACTGTATAGTATAGACCTGAGTGTAAGCTCATTATATCGATGTACAAACATTGAGAAGGGATATAAGTTGGAGAGGGTGACGCTTTCAAATCCCGAAACAAGGATCTCAAGTCACGTGATATATTTTAAAGTACAGAGTTGGAGGAATCAAGTTTCTTTCACTCTTTTCAAGCGAAGTATGTCTCCTATTCGCCGTAGTTGAACCACTTAACTTGTTATCTTTGCCTCACTATTTCTTAAGCCAGTGATTGGACTTGCTCCCTCCAGTTATTAATTCACACTCTAAGTATATAACACGACAATTGAACAGCCTCTCCTAAACGCGTCTCCAATTCCGATCTTTATATTTTATTCAAAGGTGATTCGTTCAAACGCACAATATCACGCACTCACAAACACACATCGTTTGTTTTCTCTCTCTATCACCGAATTTCATCTCATTCTTTCAAGCACAAACACATGTATTTTGAATTCCAGTAGTGAAACAATCTATGCATACCGGATGGAGTGCTAATGCCACAAGCGCATTTGATTTTTACTTCTTTTTACATAGCAAAAGGAGTACTATTTTCGCGAAAAAAATTTTGCCCAAAAATCGGCCCTAAATTCCATTTTCTGTCCCCGAGTAAATATTGTTTTTTTTTCTTTTTTTTTACCCGACCACACGTGGATATATGCCTAAAAATGTAGAGAAATCCGAAATATCCATTTTGACGATAACCGAGTTTTTTTTTACAACAAGTGTTGTCCGTATGTACGTATGTATGTATCTCGCATAACTCCAAAACGGGATGTACTAGAAAGTAAAAATTTGGTACGTAGAGTCTTTGTGGGGTCTAGTTGAGCACCTCTATTTTTGGTTGTATTCAAATGTTCCAAAGGGGGTATTTTACACCTTTGGGGGGGGGGAATCACTGCTAATTTCAATGCAAATTCAAGTGGTGTTATAATTTGGCAAACACTTGGCTTTTTTTGAAATTTGGTTTATTTTTGGCCACTATTGGCGATGTTTAGACAGATAACTATTAAATTCACGAATGAATAGACAGTTTTTATTTCAACTCGACCACAAGTGGATATGGGCTTAAGAACGTATAGACAAGCAAAATATCCATTTTGACGATTCCCAAATTAATTACAACGAGTTTTCTCGCGACATCTGTATGTACGTACGTATGTATTTGCGTATGTGCGTCGCTTAACTCGAGAACATTATGTTCTAGAAATATGAAATTTGGTACGTAGACTCCTAGTGGGGTCTAGTTGTGCACCTTTCCTTTTGGTTGCATTCAGGTGTTTCTAAATGGATCTGTTGCCCCTTTTTAAGGGGAAATCATTGTTAATTTCGATGTAAACTAAAGTGTTGTTATTATTTGGCGGACACTTGGTGATATATCGCCAGTATTTTAGTCGCCAAGTTTTGTTAGCCTGCTTGGCGACAAATTTAGCGATTATTTTTAAAAATCTGGTTTAAATTTGGTCATTGTTGGTGATATTTAGAGAGTTAACTATTGAATAACATTAAAAATGTTAATAATTTGGAAATTGGAGTAAAAGGAAGTCATGTGATGCTCACATCAGCTCGTTTTAATAAGGTGTGCATTATACTCTTTCTGGTACATCTCTTACACTGTACTTGCAAAAGAAAAACTGCAGTTTCACTAAAAAATCTATAGTAATCTACGATTCGTGTTATTTACTAATATCTGTACTGCTTCTTTTAAAGTAAGATTGACAGTTTTACTTAAGAAGAAGCTGCATCGTTACTAGAAACTTTTTATGTAAGTTGAATTTCGTAGAGACTTTCTAGTAGTGCTGCAGATTTTTACCTTCTTTTGCAAAAAATGGAGTATTGTATTCGCGAAAAAAAAATTCATTCAAAACTCGGCCTTCATTTCCATTTTGCTAACCCCCAAATGAATTTTGAGTTCCTTTTTCAATCCGACCACACGTACATCCAAGAACGTATGTATCCAAGAACGTATAGACCTCCGAAATATCCATTTTGACGTTTCCCGATTTAATTACAACGAGTTTTCTTGTGACATCTGTATGTACGTATGTATGAGCGTATGTATGTCGCATAACTCAAGACAGTAGTCCTAGAAAGTTGAAATTTAGTACGTAGACTATTTGTAGGGTCTTGTTGTGCATCTTCCCTTTTGGTTGCATTCAGGTGTTTCTAAAGGGGTATTTTGCACCTTTTTGGGGGGAAACCATTGTTAATTTCGATGCAAGCAAGTAATGTTATAATTTGGCGTACACTTGGCGATATATCGCCAGTCTTTTGGTCGCCAAGTTCTGTCGCCCGCTTGGCGACAAATTTAGCGATTTTTTTTAAAGCTGGTTTTAATTTGGTCATTGTTGGTGATATTTAGAGTTAACTATTGAATCAAATTAAAATTGCAATAATGGGAAAATAACATTAAATTGGTAAAAAAGGAAGTCATGTGATGCACACATCACCTCTTTTTTTTTTTTGCTTCAGTTCACATCAAACTTGGGAAGAAAATATTTAACGTATTAATTTACGCACTCCGAGGCACTGTTATCATTACATTGACGTGAAAGGAAGTCCTGTATTGAAGTTCGTTTTCCTTGTGGACATTCATTGTTGTAATTCCAATCGTGGTAATATTCTTGTGGGTAAGACACTTCACTCCATAACAGCCATTCAGGTAAATTGATTGCCATGTATCGGTTGCAATAAGTTTGGTCAGTCGTTTCCTCATGCATCCAAATGATCTATATTAACATTATTTTGACATAGCGACTCCCGACACAATCACTGATTTCATAGAAGAATAAGCCGCAATCTTTGTTTTTAGAAGTGTGTCTCAGACAGAATCAGAAACGTACTTACATTATGATTTATTTATTTTTTTATTTATTTTTGCACAGAAAAATGCGAGTGACTGCAAGATCTATTTGTCGACATGGCTGTATTTTTTTTTCTTATCTTACTCTATACAATTTGAAGCACTGTAAAAAGGTCACCTAATTCTGAGATATTTAATGCATTTTCCTCATCACCGCTCTAGTAACCTTATCTAAAAACACTTCTTGCACTGAAATCAGAGATTATATATCACGTCACCTTTTAAACTATACAAAGCGCACTATTCCTTGTGAAATTTTAGAAGTGTGCTGCATTATTCACAATGCTGCTCAGAAACAGCTAATTTTAAAATTGTTATTGCAACACATTTCTTTTTCATAAACATTTTTGAAATGTCTTATTTTTTTCAATGAACTTTAGCAGTCCATACTTGTTTTCTTTCTCTTGTTTATTTCTTCTGCATAAACTCGTGAACATAAAGCTCCTAGTGATTTTAGTAAGTAGTCAAGCATTATGCTTTGCACATAAATAAAACCTATTTGTTCGTTGTCTGTTTTCCTTCAAGAATTTTGCATAATGAGCATCTTATATGTAAATGGTACACAGCAGAGAAATTTCAAGAGATAATGACGAAGTCGTTAAAAATAACGTTCGGTTATGTGTAGTGCGAGAGAGTATGGGTTTGCTCATGATAAAAGTTTTATATTTGTTTGTAAAGTTACTTGCTGTAAAAAAAAGAAATTTTTGCTTGGATTTATTACGTGCCGAATATCTCTGCAGTTTGAAAGTTGAGATTATGCTAGTTAATTTTATGTAATTTCAAAATTTCTACTGAAAACCAATATTGCATGTTAAGTTAAAAATTTTGTATCTTTACGTTTTTTTTTTTTCTTTTTGTGAAAAAAAAAAAGAAACTCTTGTGCATAATATTACTCCAAAAATGGAGAATCTGTCCATTTGATAATATGATAGTATATATATTTTGAAATAATTTTGTTTAAGTAATTGCCTTGTTAGTTTACATGCCATAAAAATTACATTCTCTCATTACAGATTATTTTGTCCTTACTCTAAATACACATTTTAAGTTGTTTGTTTTTATTTTGTATCGAACCTAATCCTTCTGATATTCGAAAATAAAGAATATTCTCGTTAAGTTGACTTAAGTTTACAATTTATGTCGAAAAGACAATGTTTATGTTAAATTGCGAATCTAATATCTTTATGTTTTTCATTTTAATTTGTTGTGTGTACAATAGATCTGCCAGTCTCCTTAAATGTAAAACTATAATTATCCCGCAATGATTGGGTAAAACACCAACAGTTGGGCAGCAGATTGGACACCAGCAATTGGCCTTTAAAGAGATCGATTGTGGACTTTCGGACGAATTTCAGAAATTAGTAGGAAAAAAAAAACTTGTAAAGCTAAATTCTTTATTTTCCAGATTGTATTTCAATTTCCTGTTTCAGAAAAATCAATGTTATTGTTTAAAAAAAAAAATCTATATTTAATATCAGCTACAGTAGTCGGCCATAGAAATCCAGTGCTTGACCACGTGTGATCCAATGATCAGCCATATAATTTTCACTAGTTTTATGGGATCTATGTGATTGAATCGTAACAAAATTTAATGCTAAACTAATAACACATCATTCTACTTACAAAAAAGATATTGTAGTGATTACAGAAGATTTCTGCATTCTTGAAATCTTCATAACTTTAATATTCGCACTCAATACAATTAAATATGTATTTAAATACCATTAATGCAGTATCGGATCCTTGAACTTCTGGTCAAGCATAACTATTAAGCATATTGATTGATAGAAAGAATAACTACAAGTTGGTTATTCATTGGAATAATTTGAGTTAACGTAAATATAATTTAAAAATCTTTCTAAATTCTTAACTTATGCTTACTTATTTCTGATAATGGACCATAGGAAATTTATTCGCAAAAAAGTTGGCAAAAAAAATGAATTTTTTTTAAAACGAAATCAAATTAGAAATGAAATTTGTACTAACCTTAGCTAAATTGACAATTGATCTCAATACTGTAAGTTACTTATTACTTGATAAATGAGTTAAAATTGTACTCATCAAATATTTTAGACCATAAAATATGTTCTTTTACTTCAAATGCTTATTTTGGAAACAAAAGAAAATGCGTAGAAAATAACAACAAAATACTGCAGCAATATCAGAAAGTGTTCTTTGTGTTTATGCAGTATTATAATATTCTCTGTCGTTATGCATTTCACGCAGCAAAAAAAGGAAAAAGCACTTAGTGTTTTTGCTGTAATTGATCATCACCCAAAGAGCAAACTGAAAAAAAAAAAAAAACATTAACTATATCTTATAGTGTTCAAAGAAAGAAAGAAAAAGAAGATGTCGTAAAATGCAGTAAAATTTCGTGTAGATATCAACAATAGTACGAAAGAAACTAATCAATAAAATCCATTTCAGCTATGATGTTGAGAGAAAGGTGTAATAGAATAGTTCTAATTGTTGAAAAACAAATTTAGGAACTTTAACAAAAACACATCTTTTCCAAAATCTTTTTTTTTTTCACACATTAAAAGTTTTATTATATTTTAAAA
This sequence comes from Uloborus diversus, assembly GCF_026930045.1. Lineage (NCBI taxonomy): Eukaryota > Metazoa > Arthropoda > Arachnida > Araneae > Uloboridae > Uloborus > Uloborus diversus. The sequence goes on from NW_026557765.1 coordinate 7,239,195, forward strand.
GGTTTGGCATTGCTGTATATTTCTTTTAGATCAGGTAATACTTGGAAATGACAAAAGAGAAATCGGAAGAAAATGGATAAGGTCTACAAATTCCTTTTTACTTCAACTTTTCCTTGCATCTCTCAGTTGCTTTCGTAGCTTTTTTTTTTCCTCCAAATAATAATTTTCATGCGAAATAAGTGTAATATTTCCGTTTTGTTTTTATAAACACGTAGTATGAAGCTTTCATAAGGACATTCAGTTTTCGTTAAGTACTTCCTAAGTTTATTTTGAAAGTATTTTTGATTAATATACAAGGTAATTATGCTAAGGTAAATATGTTATTTGATCATTTTTAGGTATATCGCTTCTTTATGTCTCAAGACATTTTTCAATGTAAATGAGAATTATAATGATCTTGATGGATGAAAATAAAGAAGAACCAATAGTTAAAACTTATATTTACATTAAATTGCAGAGTTTTGCATTGTGTGTTTTAAGGTACACTTAGTGTAGAATTGGACAAACTATTTGATTTCAATGTGCCAATTTTTTAAGTAAAATCACGTGAAACGGTTTTGTTCTCAAACTTAGATCAAATAAATCTGTTTCAGATGCATGCTCACAGGTGAACTAATATATAACTTAACTTGTTGAGCTCAAAAAATTGGTTAAAAGTGCTATTCACTTTTTTTTTATAACTATCTGGGTGGTCCCCACGGTCACGTTCGGAACACTTAGACGAAAAGTTCAAAGCCATTTCATCTGTATTCAATTTATTTGTATTTAGAAGTTAAAAATTTGATAACTTAGTGCAAGTGCTTTGTCTTCGTGATTTGTGAAGCATTTTATTCCTATATATATATATATATATATATATATATATATATATATATATATTATATATATATATATAATATATATATATATATATATATATATATATTGTTATTTTTCAATGAAGTATTATTCGGTAGGCACAGTATCAAATTACTTTATATATTACGAATTAGATAATGACTTTCACTTCAGGAAGAGATAAATTGCGGGGCATCCTTTGAACATTTTTTGCAAGTTATACTATTTTTTCACAATGCTACTTGTTCTTAAGAAATTAAGTTAAACAATACTTAATAGGTTCCTAAATGCTATCCTTACAGTAACTCATAGCTTATTGTTTAATGATATCGGAATAGATAGATTTTTTTCAGCTTTCAAAACGTCCCAGATGTGATATTGTGGTTTTTGAAGTTATAAAACTTCCCAGGAAGAAGCCCACAGCGTATAAATCGCGTAAAGTTGGTGACGCAAAAATTAGTTTTTTAAATGTTTGAAACATTATTTTTATTTTAAAATGTGTCTTAAAATAATGCCACATTATATTAAGTAGCGACCTATCTCATTTTAACAATCTTTAACTCTGATGATGTAAAGTTATTTCTTTTTCAATCATCATTTCTCTTTCAAAATTTTTTTCTGACCAAATTAAGTATATTTTGTTTCTTTTATGCTGAAGGCATCAGAACGTAAACCAAATTCTTACATACTTTCGCAATTAGGCGACGCTTTTTAAGCAATATGAAATTAATAAAACAAAAGAAAAATAATGCTTTATGAATCGTAATGCGTTAATAGATTTTATGAAAAACATTTTTAGTACTTGAAAGCGGGAGGAATAAAACAAGAGCGTAATTAATTGCCTTTTGTTAGCGCTATTCCCCCGGAATTTGGTTATATACTTGCCGTTTTTTGCACAACTGCATTTTTTGCCATAATGTTTTGAAAAAAACTGCAGATTATGTATCTTTTAACACAAAAGGTTTTAGTCTAAATAATTACGGCTGAGAAATATATAAAGCAAAAGGAAGTATCAGTTTCATTTATACGTTTCTTAACATTTAAAGCATTAGCCGAAACAGCTACCAAAATTTTGATTAGGTTTGTGTAAATTATGAAAATGTTTCACTACTGGAGCTTTTTAATTGACATATAATTACAGCTAGTTTTTTCCAAAATATTAAAACTATGAAACATAAAATTTATAATAATATTTCATACTGTTTCAGTAAATATTTTGAAACAAAATCATTTTTTTTTACTATGAGCTCAATAAAACATGTACTCTACGTGCTTTGAAAACCATTTTTTAATGTTGGGTAATGAAATAAAAATTGCAGAAAAAATTAAAAATCAAATTGCAAAAATCAAATTTTTAAGTTTACTTTTTCCCAAATGTACGTACTCATTATAATTATTAGTTTCACGCTGAATTAAAATGTTTTGGATCGTCAAATTTAACTTGCAACAAAATGTTTTTTTTCACAAAAATATCAGTTCAGAAAAATATAAAGAAAGATCCTTCCCTTAATGCCTGATCAAACTTGTAGTTCGTGTCAAGTTTTGTGAATGTCAAAGATTATCAACAAAAGAGGGAAAAATAGAAAGAAAAAAACATCATTTGAAAAGATAACACAAGCGTCAAAAGCGAGAGAACGGAAATTTAAATTTGTTCACTTTATTGATTTTTGGTTCTATTAAAAATGAGTTATGAGTGCTAACACATGGCCGAACGAGTAAAAACTTGACACATATTGGGGAGCTTCAAAGTTCAGTTCACTATTACGAGTAATTGTGATTAATATGTAATTTTATGCATTCGCTTAAGTTACAAAAAGTAATTACAATACTTGAAATTTAATTTCCCTAATGTAAATTTGGCTCCTTGAAATTCTGGTCAAGCATAATAACATATGAGACATAACATACGAGTATGAACATATTGACTAATATAAAGCATAACTACAAGTCTGATACTCATTGGAACAAATTGAGCTAACGTAAATATAGAAATAATACTTCTTATTTCTTTACTTCTAATGCTTACTTATTTCTGAATATGAACCAAAAGAAACTGATTATTTGCTTATTAGTATGTAATTTATTAGGACTAAAGATTAAGCCAACCGTTACTGCATGGTATTTATCAGTTTCGCACAGAATTAAAATTTTTTGGGCCGTCAAATCTAACTTACAATAAAATGTTTTTTTAGTAGTTGAGAAGTATTTCAAGAAAGATCCATCCATTAATGCCTGATCAAATTTGTTGCCCGTGTCAAGTTTTGTGAATGTTAATAATTATCAACCACAGAGGGCAAAATAGGCAGAAAAAAATAGACTAGAGAAGTTATAACACAAGCGTCAGAAGTAAGAGTGTTAAAACAGAAACGGAAATTTTGCACTGTGATGATCTTTTGCTAAGACTAAAATGTGTTTTGACTGCTTACACATGGCTGAGCGACTAAAAGGTTAACCTCTTTAATGCATCTTGGAGGCATTAATTTTCAGTTAACTTATATGACTAACTGTCACCAATATGTGAAGGCAATGTAATACTGATTTAAATGTGTCTCAAATGTGAAAACATCTAAAATCAAAGATAACACATATACGCACTATTTTAAAAGTTTCTGTAACTCAAGATTGCACACTTACTAAGATGGGTTCGGAAATATGCAGACGCATATTTTCGACAGTCAACTTCTATAAGCAAACGGAAGTTTTGGTCATTTAGTGAATGATTACAATGTCTTGAACTCGAAGCTGTGTTTAGTGAAAGGCACAGAGAAAAGCAGCTGTTAAAATTGTTTCTGGGTTGAAGTTCCCACATGTGTGTTCTTTTCTACAGCATCGAAGATTTGTCTGGTATTCTGTAAGTTTCATCTTAGTAGAAAAATGATTAGGACGGGGTGGATGAAGTTAGACGACATAAAAAAAATAACAGTAAATATACATGAAAATCCACGAAAACTGAATTTTTAAAAAACTAGGAATTTATAGAAATTTTTCATTATTTTTTCCTGATGTAAGCAAGAAAAAAATGTATAAAGTTCAGTTATCTTTCTTATTTCTTTTAATCGCTGACAGTGCAATTCGAGTTATCAAGAGATATATTTTAATGCCAGTTGAGTATTATAAAGATGTTCAATAAATACGTTTTTTCCTTAAACATTTTTGTGAAAACTATATAAGATGCTGCACTATACGATCACATTTCATTCTCTAAACTGCATGTTGGTCATTTTCTGATTTTGTCGTACTTTTGATCTTTTCTAAAGCAAGGGCAGAGCTTCAGTTCTCATAAAGACGCTCATTAGATAAAAGTTTAAAAAAAAAAACTTTCTCAAGTTTCTTCATTTTTTAAAAACTAAATAAGATTCCAAGAACCTGGACGTTAAACAAAAAAAAATGCCTCCTTTACAACTACCTTAAACTATTTTACAAATTGAAAATACACATAGTTTTTTTCTCTCGAAGAAAAATATTCATCTGGTGAGCACTTTTATGTAAATCAGACAAAAAGTAAATTTACTGAACCTGTATTGAAAAAAAGAGCATGAAATACTTCTGCATAAAAATATATTTAAGTTTTACATATGTATTGATAATACATTTTTATTATTCAATATACGAAGCGGCTTCTGTCTAGTTCGTTATGTTTTGAATATAAATTTGAAATTATTCAGATCTTGAAACTCTAACTTGGTTGATTTGCTGTTCCGTGCAAAAACTGATTTTATTGTTCTGAACTGCTATGTACTGGATGAAGAGAGTTTCGCGCTCAGAGATTTGGAACCTTAATTGACCTTTCACGTTTTGTACTGAGAGATAACATTTTTACAGATATAAAATGCTTCCTAATACTCATTTTTATGACCTTTAAAAGATTCTTTCAATTTTTACAACAAGAAAATAATTTTTGTATGAAAGGAAAAGAAATAATTTAAAAAGATTTGTTTAGAAAATGTCAACAATGTTAGATATGATTGTGTACATATGGAAGCTGATAAAATATCTGTTTCCCCCTACAGTTTGTTACATCACAACATATTGATTCTTTCTTTTAAAATACCGTATTTATTCTAATTTCAAGGTAAATACTTATCGATTTTCAGATGTTTCTTTTTTAAAAACATTATTATTCTCCATCGGTTGCTATTTTTAAACGACAAATGAAGATTGAAATATTGTGTCTGGATCATTCCACGTCAAACCGCCTAAATTAAATAGTCGGTCATGCCGTCAAGTCTCCGATTTTTTTAATTATTTTTTTACAAATAGATATCTATGAGGAAAGTCCAAATTATTTTTTTTTAATTTCTTGAATGAAAATTACGGTTTGGAGAATTTTTTCAAAAATTGATTCACAATTGATTATTTTTCGGAGTCGCCGTTTTGGCATGAATTCAGAAAATCTCTCTAATTTCTTTATTTTTCAACCAACTAAGTTGAATTTGGTATCAATTTCAAGCCAATATTTTTCGCTTTCAGTGTGAATGACATAAAGTATTCTATGAACAGTTGCGAGTTACCACTCTTTATCTAAAGTCAGTTTTTATGTTTTTTTCAATTGGGAGATTAAGTTATATCTCCAGAGTACCTACTACTATCTGCATCAAATTTTTTTGTAGCATAATTAAATCATTCTCTTGCTATGTAGAAGAAAGTGGAAGGGTGTTTCTGTTGTTTTGAAATAAAAAAATAAAGTTTGGTTTGCAGAAAATACAATTCATACTCTAAATCCCTTTTAAGCTTAAAAAAGGCCAAACAATTTTTAGAACAATTAATACTGGACTCTCAAAGGATTTGTATCAATACTTAATCGCTAAAAAGTTGTTTACTTTTGAAAAGAATTGTGCAAAAATCTCCGTTTCATACTTCGCAAAAATAAATAAATAAAAAAGTAAAATAAAATAAAAAAAAACACTTTTGATTGAAACTGTACTAAATATTAAGAATGATAATTTGATGAATGTTATAAAAAATATTTTTAATAGAATTATTTTGCCTTTTTTTGACATTAAAGGATGGAAAAAAAATACTGTTGAAAACTTTTCTTAGCAAAATCCCGTTTGTATTGCGTTACACCTTGTAATGAACATCCACACTTACAGTAAGTACTCCACAACTCAAGATTTATCTGAAGAAGATTTTTTTTTTTTTTTTTTTTTGCTGATTGAAGTATATTTTAAACTTTCTTTGAAACTTATTGATAAAAATTCTGACTTTTTCATCTCCTGATACAAACGATATAGTAAATTTTAAATAAAATGCTGTCCGCCAAGCATGCCTTTCATTTCACATTTTATATTCGATGAAAACTATGTGTCGATTAACTTTCAAAGCGAAAGAAGAATGATGCGTATTGCATGAGCATTGTAAGAGCGGAAGACCATTGTCAGGTGTTACGTAATCCAAACAAATTTAGGCTATGAGAACTTTTCAATAGTAATTATTCTTCCCACCTCCCCAAACTTTTATTGCCAAAAAAAAATCCTAAATAATGCCATTAGAAATACTTTTTATACTAGTCTTTGAATCATTATTCTTAATATTTAGTACTCTTTCAATCAAAAGTGATTTTTTTTAATTAATTTATTTATTTTAGCGAAGTCTGAAATGGAGGCTTTTGCACAATTCTTTTCAAAAGCAAACTTCTTTTTTGCGATTAACTATTGATACAAATCCTTTGAGAGTCCAGTATTAATTCTTCCGAGCACTTTTTGGCCTTTTTACTTCCTTTTACAAAAAAGGAATTATTGTATTCACAAAAAAAATTTTCACCCCAAAATCGGCCTTAATTTCCATTTTGCTCACCCCCAAATGAATGTTGAGTGTTTTTTTCAACCCGACCACACCTGGATATGTGCCTAGGAACATACAGACACCCGAACTATCGATTTTGACCATCCCCGAGTTAATAACGACGAGTTTTCTCGTGACGTCTGTATGTATGGGCGTATGTGCGTATGTATGTCGCATAACTCAAGAACGGAATGTCCTAGAAAGTTGAAAATTGGTAGACTCCTAGTGGGGTTTAATTGTGCACCTTCTTTTTTTGTTGCATTCGTATGCTCCAAAAGGGGTCTTTCGCTCCTTTTTGGGGGGAAATAATTGTTAATTTCGATGTAAACTCACGTGGTGTTATAATTTGGCGGACACTTGGCGATGTATCACCAGTTTTTTGGTCACCAAGTTTTTTCGCCAACTTGGCGACCAAACTTAGCGACAAATTTGGCGATTTTTAATTTTTATTTTTCAAATCTGGTTTCTATTTTGCCACTGTTGGTGATATTTAGAGAGTGTTCTATTGAATCATATTAAAACTGCCAATAATGAGAAAATTACATTAAATTAGAGTAAAAGCAAGTCATGTGATGCACACATCAGCTCGTTTAAGCTTAAAAGGGATTTAAAGTAATAGAAAACTTGTATTTTCTGCAAAACAAACTTAATTTTTTTATTTCAAAACAACAAAAACACCCTTCTACTTTTTTCTACATAGCAAGAGAATGATTTAAATGTGCTAAAAAAAAAAAAAAGAAAATGACGCAGATCGTAGTAAATACTCCGGAGATATAACTTATTTCATCTCCCAATTGAAAACGCATAAAAACTGACTTTAGATAAAGAGTGGCAACACCCAACTGTTCATATAATACTTTCTGTCGTTCACACTAAGAAAAAAATATTAGCTTGAAATTGATACCAAATTCAGCTTAATTGGTTGAAAAGTAAAGAAATTAGAGAGACGTTCTAAATTCATGCCAAAGCGATGACTCCGAAAAATGATCAAAAATCGAATTTTTGAAAAAAATTCCCCAAACCGTAATTTTCCTTCAAAAAATCTAAAAAAAATAATTTGGGCTTTTAATAATGGACAAAATCTTAGACATGACGGCACATGGTATTAGTCGATTTGACGTGAAATAAAGCGTTTTTGTACAGGAAATTGTATTTTTGCAATCATTTATTTTCAAAATATTATATCAATTGTGAAAACAGTGGGTTAAGCTAATACACAAATAAAAAGTCTCTTTTTCGAAGGATTTTTTTTTTTTTTTTGGATTTTTTTTATCTAGACATTTATGTAATATTTGAAGTTTTATGCTAGGTTGGACGATATTAGTAAAAGTGGTTTGCAGTTAATATAGTCACATAGGTGGTTATTTTCTCCGAATTATGCTTTTTTCAATATTTAAAAAAAAAATCATTTTTTTTTAAAGTTCTTTTCTGGTCATTTCTAAGCATTTCCAGAGAAATACACTAATAAAATAAATAATACAATATGTTACATAGTCTCATTCTGACCCAAGGGCGATGTATCAACTTGATTTAGGCAAAGCCATTACATTAATCCAAAAACGGTGACGAAATAGTTTTGGATATGATCACTATCAGGCAAAATCTTACATCCTGCTAATGGATCACCACAATGCTTTTATTTATACAATACAAATACTTAAACATCCTAATAATTAAAATTTAGTTTTTTTACTTATAACAAAAAATAGGAAAAACTTATTTTCTACTCTTTAACCAAAAACGACAGGTTTTACTGTTTACGTAGATCGAATCAGTACAAGTAGATGGTTTCTTCAAAAGACGCCCAATTTTTGGCACATACCCAATCCGAAATTAAAGATCTTATATAAAATAAACCCTGGAGCAACTGAACGCTGTTTCCCCCTTTTGCATTTTTTTTTTCGTGAAAATCTTTTCAGTGTTCAATAAGCCAATCCAGGGGTAGGTAACACCCCCAGTAATCCGCAGGTCACCAGTGTTTTGCAAATCCAACAAAAATGCCCTAAAATAAGATTTGTACCCAATCTTTTTGAAGTAGAAGGCTATACATCAACTGAATGTACATTTACATTGAAGATTATAACTTCAAACATGTTACTAAATGGTAGCAGTGCATAGGAAAGAGAAACAAATTTGGCTCGCGTCAAATCAGTCATTTTTGTTGCAAAAGCTTCTTCTCTGACTGAAGGAAAGCATGCGCATCAACCCATTAAAATCTGACTTAAAATATACTTTAAATTTTAGTTCTCAAAAGTTTTGTTTAGTTGAAAGGTGTTACTTTGAGTGGGTAGAAATATACTTCTGTCCCTTTTTGGTTTTTTGAAATAATGATGGATGCCATTTAGTGGTGCTTAGTTTTGCTAATCTCCAGTAATTTGCAAATGAGCCTATATTCACCAATGTGTTTTGCAATATGTCACTAGTTTGATTTATGATACATTTGCAGCAACAATATTATATGGGTTCTACTATTGATTTGAATCCTACAGAATATACTGCTACATTTTTAAGAGAAACAATAAAAACAAATATGTTTGGCCATAAGTCAAATATTGCAATCATAGCGAATCGTTTTATTTTTTATAGTCTTTTAGAATCATCACGTTAATGTTCCTTTTTCTGTGGAAACAGCTATAATTCGTAAAATCACAACTGCATAACGACTAATGAAACAGCAATAATCTCGATATTTTTTTACATGTTTATTTTAACACGGATAGCACTCCAAATTTACTTTTATTTCTCTACGCTTTCTACATCAAGATGTGTGATTTAACATTAATTTATGAAAAATTACCTACTTTAAATTAACACTAATTGTGCTTCTTTTGATGATAAAATTTGTATCTAATCTAAAAGTGAAAAATAAAGTGAGTTTCCAATTTTATTAACATGTGCCAGTTACTGAATCACAAGGTGTCATACAATGGGGTATCAGGTGTCAATCACTGGTGATTTTGGTAATTTTTCATACATATATTTTTATAAAAATATCAATTCAAATATTTTGGCTTTCAGTGAACTAAGTAGATGCACAGGTGTGCATTCTTTGATACAAAAATATTTTCCAATGAATATTTGTTTCTAAGTAATGAAAACTGAGGTAAGTTTAAGGACAAACTCTTAAAGTGCCAGTTACTGGGGTCGTTACCCCTATATTGCGAAATGTTATTTTGTTTGGAAATGTATAACAAAGCTGCTTTCCGCTGTCAATCGTGCCTAAGAAGGAATATTGTGTTTTGCAAGTCATATTTTGTATATTTTAAAGAGAGTCTCCGACAAGTATCTTCGAAATGTCTTTGCCCTTACCCAATGATTCCAGATTATGTTTTTAAAACATGGTTTCGGTATCGATTTTTAAAAAGAAAAAGCTTGTTAGACATTCGGTCATTAAATAAAAGGAGTCGACTGAAAAAAACTGTATATTTTATGAGCTGCAATGTAAT